>NC_089228.1:25710943-25969484 GCF_963924675.1 Phocoena phocoena | reverse complement strand
GACAGTGTGCTTTTGACGCATTTTAGGTTTGTGTCCTAACTTTGACACTTACACATTATAAGTTATCTTTAGTTTTTTATTTCAAAGCAATGTATATGCCTTTAAAAGATCTAATTATTTGCTTTGAACTCCTTTTTGGTTTGTACCTAGGTGTCAACACTTACATATATATATTTTTAAGCCTCAGCGTGAATCCACAATTATAAGCCCAGTGTTCTTGGTTGCTTTCTATTTTGGAAGACCGAAAGCTGTCCTCTCCCCTGGCCACCTCGGAATCCTACCCTTGCCTGCAGTGGTATCACGTGCTCAAGCCACAAGGGAAGAAAGCCCGATGCATCCATCTCTTGCTCTGTCTCTTTCTCCCTGTCTCTGTTTCCAGATCTGTCTCTGTGGTCCCCCCCCCCCCCGCCCCCAACCCCAGCACTGCCACACATACATCACACACTCACCCGTGTCTGTCCTTCTGTCTCTGCTCTGTCTTTTCACTGTATCTGTGTTTGTCGGTCTGTTGGTCTGCCTGTCTCTCCTGCTTGCTGGAGCCATTCACAGTGCCCTGCTCATTCAGGGACAGAGTGTGCTTTCTCTGGGCTGGTGCCAGACCCTGGAGAGAGGAGTGCTTTGAAAACTCAACTTGGACTCCTCACCAAACCACACTTCAGTTATGCTTAGCATCTGGCCACCAGTTTGTCCACTTAATATAAGGTCCCTAACCCTACCCATAACTTGCCCGTTTCCCTTTTGATCTGGAAACAAACACTTTTTTAAAACTGGAAGCCCAGTTTAAAATCTTAAGAAAAATAGGGGCCCAGTGTGAAAGGTTGGGGAGAGTCCAACTCAACTATAATTTAATTTGTGTTTTCTTCTTTGCTTTCTCGTGAAGGGAAAGCCAAATGCCACCCTTTCCAGAGAATGAGTTACCAGACCATGATGTGAAGGAACAACTTAATTCAGCAGCATGACAAGGATTTGAGCTGGCACTTTTCAGCCAAAATCACAGTTACACACACACACACGCACGCACGCACGCAGTCTGTTTCAAGTTCTAGTGAATGAAAGAAGTTCACATGATGGATTGCCATTCTTAGTTTTTAAATAGCTTTTATTGTTGTAGTAGAAAGTACAACTTTTCTGAAATGTTATTGATATATCAGCTGACCTTTAATGTTAGAAAGCTTTCACTCTTGATTTTCTAATGCAAAATCCCATATCAAAGAGTTAATAGACAACTCAGGAAAAAAAAAAAAAGCATTAACAGAAGAAAACAGGGAAAGTGGACTATGATGGGGATAGAAAATTGAAAGGACAGGGACTTCCCTGGTGGCCCAGTGGTTAGGACTCCGCGGTTGCACTTCAGGGGGCTCTGGTTCAATCCTTGGTCAGGGAACTAAGATCCCACATGCCACTCGGTGCAGCTAAAAAAAAAAAGAAAAAATTGAAAAGGGCAGACTGGAAGTTGCAGCCAGTTCTGCCATAAGACAGCACACGTTCCTAAGAAATTACTGCATTATGCAAAATGACGTAATAAAAACCATAGGAGACTCATTAGAAAAATGGGATAATGGGCACAACACTCAAAACTTCATCAGTGACACCCAGAAAAAGATAGGAACCTAACAAGAATGGTAGCACAGTTTTATGTGTATTAAATGGTTTGAAAAATACATAAATATTCATTCTAACATGACAGTTTTCCTTGAAAACAACCTGACATGTGCTTTTGCAGGTAGGTGTCGGAAGGGTTTCAGTTTGTAAGCTATTGTGAAGTGGTGGAAGGGAGATTATCTGATGTCGAGGAAAAGGTGTAGCACCAGCTGTGTGGATGGTGTGGCTCCTAAGGTCCATGGTGAACTGAGGTGGATGGTGGATGTTTGGGGGCGGGGTGGGGGTGGCTGGGCAGGCTGAGGGTGTGAGCTTTTATTCCCACGTGGCTCAGTTTAGCCAGGTGTGGCTTTCTGCATTTACCTAGTGCTTCTTGCAGATGAAATCTTGCAGAAGGACATACAAAAATTATTTTTGCTCAGATTGTTCCTTAGTAGATCAGTGACTTCGGAATAAGTTTACGTTTTCAAAAGAAGCATTACAGTGAACTATGTTTAATTTGATTGAGAATTTTCTTTACATCATTTGATATCAGAGAAAATATATCACTTTTACTCTGAGACACCTGCTTGAGAATTCTGATACCCCCCCAAATAGTAAGAAGACTGTATTTCCTAGAAGTCAAAGTTTTGGTTGGAATTTTTCCCCCTCTTTGTACCACAGACATGGTAATTATTCCTTTAGTACACTGCCACTGGGGGTGATTTTTGTGGCTGAACATTTTAATTTAAATATTTAATAATTTTAATGTATATCAGAGATATATATTACACACTTTTGAAACCTGTTGTTTTATAGATGCTATTGTTTTGGAAAACAAGAGTTCGGGAAAACACTGAGAGTGGTACCCTGCTTCACAAAGTTGGGCCATCTGAAAACAGATTGGGGGTAGTTTCAGGTTGCCCCTGATAGAGGGGCACTACTTACTGGTGATTAAGGGCTGGGGGACAGGAATTCTAACCACCCTGAAATCCTGTACAAGGATTGTTGTGTCCAAAATACCAATGCTGTCCCCGTGAAAGACTGGTGAGTATTAGATTAAGGAGGAGGAAGGAACAGTAGAGTTGATAATTTGAATAAACGTGTTGAGTAAAAAATAGTATTTTATGTGTCGTTGGTAAGAATGATGAAAATAGTTTGCAGTTGAGGGAAGTTTGGAAGACACTAGTTGGGGACAAGTAGTAGCGGTGAGCTTCATTTAACAAACCCTGGTATGTAGTGCCACGTGCCTGGCAGTGTTCTCAGTGCCATAGAGATGGTAATTTACTCAGCTGTGGTTAATGGTTCTTGAGGCATTAGCCTCGTCTAGGGTAGGCTCTCACCATTGACTGCGCAGTGGAATCACACAGAAGAGCTTGTAAAAGTCTGGATGCCCAGGCCACAGAAAAATCAGAATCAGAATCTTTGAAGGTGGGACTGAGGCATCAGTATTTTTTTTTTTTTTTTTTTTTTTTTTGCGGTACGCAGGCCTCTCACTGCTGTGGCCTCTCCCGCCGCGGAGCACAGGCTCCGGACGCGCAGGCTCAGCGGCCATGGCTCACGGGCCCAGCCGCCCCGCGGCACGTGGGATCTTCCCGGACCGGGGCACGAACCCGTGTCCCCTGCATCGGCAGGCGGACTCTCAACCACTGCGCCACCAGGGAAGCCCCATCAGTATTTTTTAAGCTCATTAGATTATGCCGATGTGTAGCCAAGGTTGAGAACCACTGGTCTAGGACCATTTGAAAATCACTGTCTTCATAAGAAGAGCCGTACCAATCGGGCAAATGTTAATTGAAGGCCTGCTCTGTGCTGCCACGCTGCCAGGGGCAGATGACCGAGACAGGAAGCTCCACCATCCAAGGGAGTCGGCAGAACGGGAGACAGATTTTTACAGTCCTGGCTGACAAGTGCTGATGCTTGAAAGTATATTCAGAGTGTTTTGGGATCACGGAAGAGAAGGAAACTAATTTTTTTTTTTTTAAAGAAAACCTCAGGTGCCAAATTTGGAAAATTATTAAACTTGTTATTTTAACTTTCCCTCCCGTACACACTACTTTCATATCTGGGGCGGAAAAAAGCAGCAGGCACTTATAAATTACTATCAGTTTAGCCTTCCTAACCTGCTTGTAGCCTTTGTGTGGTCTAGTTGGAGAATTTGAATTCTGCCTGTAGATAGCATAATGATTTTGCCCAGGTGTAGAGCAGGCTCTTTAGTACCTCATACAGCGTCATTGAGCTATTTGCCCTTCTGGGAATAAGTCAGCACAGCTTCACAGAGAGTCTCAGGACTGATTTAAAAGGACCTTTGGAAATAAATCCTTTACATGATGGTTGTAGTCAAATTGATTCTAATGTGCTTAATTTAAAAAATACTCACATAGCTTCCGTATTGTGATAAATAAATGTTGGATCACATACATTTTAAAACTTATGAGTAAAGCAAACGTATTTTAAATTACAAGTTCAACTAAAGGCAACTACTGAAGCTACCAGCTTGAGGTACTTAAGTAGATAAAGTTACTAAGTAATTTACTTGTTTCCGATGGTAACATTCTTCAACAGCTCTCGATTTATTTAGTGTGGGTTGCCTTACTCTGAGAAAACCTGATTCTCTAGTGGATAGACTTACTTTCAGTTAAGCCTGAGTAGTCCTTACTTAACCATGAATTACTTCCTGGTATAAAAAGCAGGCTTAGCTATTTGTGGTATTTTTGTCTTGCGCCTTTGGCATCCTATGGTGTGAACAAGAGCTGTGCCATCTGTAGTCAAGTGAGATTATTTAAAAGGGGGGGGGGCGTTGGGAGTGGGGAGTGAAGTGATTCACTGGAAAATTTCAGCACAGATTCTTAGGGAATGATAAGATAACCCTAGAAACATTCTTATTTGGTGTCATATACTGGTGGGTAGTGACAAAAAAAAAAATTAAGGTACAACTTGTTTCTTAACATTTTGCTGTTTTGAAAATTGGAGAGGTACTATGCTAGAAAGGAAGAAAGAATTCCGTGCAGTGTCAATTAGCAGAGCTCTGCAGACGAATGAATACTTTCCTCCTCTCTGACTACAAGTTGCAGTGAGGTTCATTTCTAAAATGCAAAACCCACTCTTCTCAGGGTTAGAATGTCTGTTTCCTAATGGTTGTCTATGTATGATAAACCTCTTCATGCCGAGACGTTTCCTAAGCAGAAGGACCAGTTCCTAGAATCCAGAATAAGTCTGTGGGGTCTAGATAAGCCATTTCTGAAAGCTGCTGAGTTTAATATATTTTCACTTAGTGACACGTATTTGAACCTAAATGTGTTGATTTCCAGGGACTCCCGCAGGGTTCCGTTGGAGACTTGCCTGAAACAGTGTCTTTCCCCCCCACCCCCCGCCCCTTTTGTGTTCCTTTTCAGAAAGAAGACATAGCTCATCCAGCAAGCCTTCTTTGGCCGTTCCTCCCACTTCAGTATTTTCCTTCTTCCCTTCTCTGTCCAAAAGCAAAGGAGGCAGTGGAAGTGGAAGCAGCCGTTCTTCCAGTGGAGGTGTTCTAAGTGCATCCTCGTTAAGTTCCAAGTTGTTGAAATCGCCCAAAGAGAAACTGCAGCTCAGGGGGAACAGGCCAATGCATCCCATTCAGCAAAATAGAGTCCCCCATGGTAGAATGTGAGTATGGCCCAGAGGGTTCTTAAAGCTCACCTGCCAGAAGTGGAACTGTGTACACAAGTAGCATCTGAGAGCGTACTTGGATAATGTGAAAGAGAGCCCACTTTGGGGAAAATTCAAATATATGTTGTTGTTTCTTTTTGTTTCCCTATTATACCTTGGGAGACTTTATAGAGTCATAATAGCAATAATAATACTTATCTATTGATCCTTTCTTGTGTGCCAGCTATTGAAATTTAGCTAAGCGTATTCTCATTTACTTATCACAACAACCCTTTGAAATAGGTATTGCTGTTATCTCCATTTTCTGGGTAAGGAGAGGGGGAAGGGTGATAAGATTGAAGAACTTCAGCCACGGGCCCCTCAGGTCAAACAGGCCTGGGGTTCAAATCCCGCCTCTATCATTTCCTAGCTGAGGGGCCTGGCCAAGGCCCTGTTTATCTCAGAGTCTGAGATAACGGCCCCTGTGCAGGCTTAGTGGGGGTGGTAGGATTCATGTATTAGACTCAAGCACCTGGCTAGTGTCCGGCCCACAGGAGACCTTAAAGGAACGGATGCTGGTGCCGCCGCTGAGGATGACAGTAGAAATAAAAAGGTGAAGAGATCCCCAGAAGCTGTTCTAGGATTTTCTGGGGCCTGCACAGCAAATAGGGGAGCAGTGCTTCCTCCCACCCCCAGTCTTGGGTTCACATCCAAGCCCTGATGAGGGGAGACTGGAAGAAGTTCACACCACCAGGCAAGGCCTTGACGAGCTTCCCTGGTGGGCCTGTAGGCTGGCAGGCTCTTTGTGGGTGACATGAGGGAGCAGCCGTGCACTCCTGTGGAAATACATCTTGCCCCATCACGGCATGCTTCGGCCTTGGTGGCAGGTGGCTTTTCCCTGGCCTGCCTCCCTTTCGGAGGGTATGCCACACATCGCAGTCCCAAGGTCTGATAACCTGGTTAATCTTCGGGCAACGGCCAGCACCTGCTCTTGCGCACGGACCTTGCCAGCTGGGAGAGGCGGTGGCATCTTGCAGTGTCTCTGCTGCTCTCGGGCTGTTCCAGGTACAGCTGTTCGGTGCTATTTGTCCTGGTTGTTAAGCCCTCAGCCTCTGCTCATCTGTCAGAAGTGCAAGTACAGGAAGCTTGGCTTTCATTCCTGGAGCTGTCAGAGAGCCAAAGAAAATGCCAGTACAGTGTGTAAGCCATTCGCCCGCTTACCAGCTGTTCGAGCACTGACGCCACTGGGCAAAGTGTATAAAACCTCATCAGTCCAAATCTTCTTTATTTGTAGCTGGGCTTTAGACGGGGACCAGGCTAACTGTTAGCTTCGTACCAACATTTGCCACCCAAATGACAGTATCAGTAAGATTCCAGAAAAAAGTCAGTTCTTGGTTAGCGATACAGGTATTCAGCGCTCACCAGCTGAGTGTCAGGCACTAAGATTCCAGGCTCCTATAGAGAAACCTTTTTCAGGGACTGGAGAATTACCACTTCACTGACACATCGTATCCTAATTAAACATTGGTCTTCCTCATTGACAGAGGCAGAGAGCCTCTTCTTGGAGATACATTGTTAGGCACATTTGAGTTCTTCCAAGTCCTTAGTGACATTTCTTGGAAATGTTCTCTAATTTCAGTTGTTCTTTTCTCTGCTCACTCATTTTACTTTATTTTGATGGATCATTTCTTAAAAATGACAGCTCTCAAATGATATCCTCTAAAGGTCCTGCAGTAGTCTTTGGTCCTTTTAGACCTTTTCATATTTTGCTTCTTGCAGGAATTACATTGGGTAACGGGAATGACGATAGACCAGGTAAATTTGATGGTTCCTCTGGAGCTTTCTGCCTCTCCAGAAGGGCTTACGGACGGAGTAAAAGTCTTACTGAGTTTTCTGCGTAGCCCTAACAAATTTTCGTAATGTACCTTTGGGAGCCTAGCTCTGCGCAGTGCACAGGTAGACCCAGGCTCTGCCCTCGTCCCTCTGGCTCACCAGTCACCCTGGGCTGCTGGGGCACTCAGGTGCTGGTGTTCTCACTTCCCCCTACGACAGCATGACGCCCTCTGTCAAAGTGGAAAAGATTCCTCCGAAGATGGATGGCACACTACTGAAATCTGCGGTAGGGCCAGCCTGTCCTGCTGCTGTGAGTTCCTCAGTCAAGCCTGGCCTTAACTGCCCCTCAATACCAAAGCCAACCTTGCCTTCGCCTGGACAGATTCTGAATGGCAAAGGGCTTCCTGCACCGCCTACGCTGGAAAAGAAGTCAGAAGATAACTCCAATAACAGGAAATTTTTAAATAAGAGATTATCAGGTAACTTCACATTTTCTCTCAGTATTCCTTTCTTTATTAATTGGGCATTCCTGGGAGAGCAAATCAACCGTTTTCTGTAAGTCCTTTTTTTAAAACTGGCCAACTTCAGCTTAAGGATGAAGTTCCTTAAGTAGTGTCTTTGAGCTCTTCATTCTTGGTTTTAAAGTGCACGCGTGTGGGTAGGTGACGTAAAAGTAGCTTTCTAGTGGTGTCTTCCTAAATGGAGTAATGAGTAATGCTGGCTTAAACAGTCTCTTTCCTGTCATCTGGTGGCGAAAGTCCCCACTCTCTTAGAGGTGTCATGGCTTTTTTGTGGCGCTCGTACGTTGTGTATTTTATATTTATTGATAATGTGGTAGATTTGCTTCAAGTTACAATTGGTCTGAGATAGGAGAATCTCAGATTTCTCCTATTTTCTTATTTTCAAAATAAATGAAGCAGCGTTTGACATTGTAATGTCTGTGTGCTTTTGACAGAAAGGGAGTTTGATCCTGACATCCACTGTGGGGTCATCGATCTCGACACCAAGAAGCCCTGCACCCGATCTTTGACATGCAAGGTAGGGGGGCTCCTGGGCAGAGCCCGATGCTCCAGGAAGCTTGGGGACCTGGGCTGCACAGCACAGCGCCCCAAGCGTCTCTCACTCACAGGGCATCTGCTCTGAGGATTGTTCTGAATTTTTAAGTGAGGGAATGACTCCGTTTTGATGAAGAACGCCTCAAGTTCAGAAAACGTGGAGCCTGTTGTTATAAACTGCTATCTTAAGAGGGGTTTTGCCTTCAGTGAGCCTTACTGTATGCAGGGGAATGGTGTTTTTTCCCTAATCAATCTGTTATTTTCAAAGCCTTTTAATATTTCCTCATAGACATTTAATTTGAGAGGCTCCCCTTTACTGTGGTTTAAATTGTACTGACTTGGAATGAGTCCAGACATTTCCTTTGCATATATGTGAATATTCTTAAAATGTTTGTGTTATCTCTGGTTCTTCAGTTTTACAGCTACTTTAAAAATATCTGTGACTTTGAGATAGCTTTATTTTTTTAGTTCTAAAAAAAATACTAGGTACCACATAATTCAATGTATATGTAAATCCCAAGAAAATGTAAAGATTCCCCCTTTCTATCCTGAGTTTTCCTTTGAAATGCCAGTATGCTAGTGAGAAGGCGGTATGTTTGCTATAAAATAAGGGTTGACATGGGGGTGGCCTCTGGCTTCAGTAGACCCCCTTCATAAATGAGCATATATGCTTATGTCCCCAACCACCGTGCAGAAGGGTTCAAAAAGTATTAAGAATCATTGCCTTGAAGTAATTTTAAAACACTTGTTTGGAGGAGGAGGAGGTTAAAAATTATAAAAATTAGTGTCGTTCTCTAAAAATTAATAAAATTTTTGATGTATTATTTTAAGTTTTACCAAAGATTATGTTTGAATAAAGAAATCCAGACTCCACTCCAGCCCTAAACAGTAGAGGAATGTTAAAATCTTCAGAAACGGGAAATGTTATTTCTCGGTAGTTCTTATTTTAATTTCAATTTCTAATTTAATTTTAGCGTGTGGATTTTATCTTGCAACAATGGTACTGAATCTTGTGAGGAACTAGGTTGGTCAAAAGCACCTTTAAATACCTAATTTTTAAAGAATTACGGATTCTCTTCCCAGAGGAAGACATATACACACATATGTATTCTGAATTTTGCATTTTATTTCAGAGGTAGATGGTCATCCCCACTCCAATTGCACCATTGAATCTCTAGGTTAAAAACTCCTCAGGACAGATTGCTTTGTTTTATATAATATTAACTGAACACATTGAGTGGTGTGTTGTTTGACGGTAGCCAATTGAGCTCTGTAGAATCATGTCCTGTTCAGCTGCCCCTGAGGGAACTTGTGAGTGTGTGCCTCAGCCCTGCTCCACGCCATGTCACACTGCCAACCCCTCTCTGCTCTCTTCCTGCCTACCTGGCTCTCAGAAACATAGATTTCTCAGTATTGTGATACCTGTGGTCAACGAAGGATGCTTGCTTTACCCAGGGTGCTCTTTTTTAATCGTCTGTGAGGCATGCTGGTGAACCAAAAGCTTTATCAACTCCGAATCCGCAAGGAATTTGACCAGCCTTCTTCCTGAACCTTCATTGGCTTTGTGTCGATCCTGCATTTTTCTCGCTTCTTCCTTTTCAGGTCGTGTATGCTCTCCATGTGTCCTGTTAAGGGTGTCATTGCCATCTGTAGCAGGGTGCTAAGCCTGTCTTCGCATTAGTATGCATCTCCATCCAGGCATGCCGTGAGTTCGGCATAGAGCTGGCAGAACGTGCAGCATTGTGGCTGGCCTGCACTTGCACAGAACACCCTTACTTTCTTCCCGTGTTCTGTTTGTCAGTGCTTCTCCCTCTCCTTGCCTCCGTTGCGGCCCGAATCCATTCAGCGGTGGGCCAGTAAACACACCGGAATGCTTGACATGCAAGCAGCGGGTCTTGCGTGTCAAAGGACCCAGCTGAATGTCCCCCACGCTGCTGCCCAGATCTCTCCTGTCTTAGACTGAGGACGTTGTCCGTTCTCTTAGCTGTCAGGACATCTGCTGCTGCCCACTCCTGTCCCTCTGTCGTCTGCCTGCCACCCTCACTGTCCCCTCCTCACTTCCTCATCTGTCCAGTGTTCTGTTCTGTGTCCTCTGTGCCTTCCATGTGGGTTCCTCTCAGGGTAGGAGCATTTACTGCACACGTCTGCGGGCACAGACCTCCTTCTGGGCCTCAGAGGATACAGGCTTGAACAAAATCAAGGCGTGGCTCCTGCCCTTTTGGGGCTTACAGTCTAATGGAAGAGATGAAGATTAACTTGGTAATGACTCAAGTAACTGTAAAAGTTACCACTGAGGGGTAATAAAAAAAAAGAGAGGCCTGTGTAATGACAGCCTTCACTAGGGGAACTGAGTCAGGGAAGGCTCCTTTGCTGTGGGAATACTGGGCTGAAATCCATATGATTTGTCTGGGCAGAAAGGGGTGGGAGAGGCAGAGGAGACAGCCTTTTGTGAAGGCTCTGGGACGGGGCAGGACAAACAGCTTAGGGTGTGAAAGGCAGCCAGGAGGGGGAGGCGGCACCTGGTGCCAGAGGAGCAGGGGGCAGGGGTGTTAGTGAGCGGGGGCCCCGGGCCTCATACAGCTGCTCTTTATCCTGCGCGCCTTGGGCAGCCCCCCACAGAGTTCTGATGGGGAGGAGGGGGCATCAGGGTTGCGGCTGGAAGATTCTTCAGAGCTCAGGGCAAATGCTATGTACTCTTCAAACCAAGCTGGGAAAATACTGATCGTCTCTGCCTACTTTCTTCACTTGGTCTTTCCGCGTCTTCTAAGCACCAGGGGACACGCAAAGGTGAGGAGAGGCTTCTGTGTCATCTGTCTGGAGAGACAGGCAGGTGGAACCCCGGTGACGTTGTATATTCGTTTGTTCATTCAACATGTATTGGGGGGCCATTATTTTTATCTGGTTTTTGTTTGAAGCGTTTATGGCGTGCCAGGTGCTGTACTAGGTGTTGGTACAGCACTGAACAAAACAAAGGTCCTTGTCTTCATTTAGGGTTACTTTCTTGTGGATATATTACATATTAAAGAAAACCAAGTAAAATCTTAAAAAGAACCTCAACACAGTTTCCTAACTATCTGTGCCAGGTTAGATTTTGGGCGAACATAGTTTGCAGTGTATGTGGTACGGATGTAGGTTATGTTATTGAACCGCAAAAGAGAATTAGAAGCCTAACTCCCCTTAAAATCCCTTAAATTGTAGCGACAATGTAAGCCTGTAGAGCAATACATTTGTATAATGTGTGTATAATGAACACACAGAAAGTATCATTTGTAGTATTGTTGTAACATAGAAGAGGGAAGGATTTATGTAGATGAACGCATATTTGGGAGGTGTGATTTGGCGCTGCTGTGGTTAGCGGCTCCTTGCATTTTTTTCCTTACAGACGGAGGCCCTAAGCAGTATGGAGTGGTCAGGTTTACTGGACCATTCTTCTCAAGTAATTTCACATTTCTCAACAATGACCGTTTTGGGGAGGCCCAAGAGGGAGGGGATCTAGGTGTACATGTAGCTGATTCACTTCATTGTACAGCAGAAACTAACACAACATTGTAAAGCAGTTATACTCCAGTAAAAAGAATGTGACCATTTTTAAATTCTGAGGTTAGACATTGTCTCTGGATCCAAAAATCCTATCCCGTTTTCTTGATTCCCATAGGGAGTGTCTTTCGATAGGGACTCAGATGCTGGTTTGCGTCTTCTCCTGTGCACAGCCTGTCTTCTTTTGGCCTCCTACTCTTTAATCCGCCCAGGACTCCCTCGGCCTGTCTCCAGGATGCTGTGAGCCCCTTTCTCTCTGTATGGCATTGTCACAGGAAGAAAGAAACAGTTGTGTTTAATTTTTACTCTCTGGCAGTTAGTGAAAGAAGACTTTGTGATACGTATTTTATGGAATAAGTGCTTCTCCCCTGTTAACATTCAAAACTCTAAATGGCCCAAAGGGGGCTTTTCTAGCGGAGTTGGTAACAGCTCCGATCAATGAATGGTTCCTGTCACACAAAACACGAGGACCTGTTACCTGTTTGTATCTACTGTTTGCCCCTCAGTTACATACCTGGTGGCATGGTTATTTAACATTTCTTCTTTCTTCTGGTGGAAATAATATCACCAGGTTCTTATACATTTGGAGGCTGGAATATCTGCTTCTAACTATTAGGGAAAAAAAAAAATCATACTCAAGATTTTTAGCCTATCAGATGCTGAGCAGCCTTTGATTCAGCTAATGCTCCAAATTGCTTTTTTATTGGCATTGGTATTTTTCGATGTATGGCAGAAAAAATGATTACTGCGATTCCTCCATTTCTGGTTGTTTGTTTTTGTTGTTGTTGTTTTTGGTCTGTAGACACATTCCTTAACCCAGCGGAGGGCTGTCCAGGGTAGAAGAAAACGATTCGATGTGTTGTTAGCCGAGCACAAAAACAAAACCAGGGAAAAGGAATCGATTCGCCATCCGGACTCTCAGCAACCAACGCAGCCTCTCAGGGACCCGCATCCCACTCCTCCTAGAACTTCACAGGAGCCACACCAAAACTCTCACGGAGTGATTCCTTCCGAATCAAAGCCTTTTGTAGCTAGTAAACCTAAACCTCACACCCCCAGTCTTCCAAGGTAAGCCCCGTCCAACAGCTCTCTCTCCCTCTTTCAGAGAACAGACGTGCAGACTGTAGAGCTCCGGTGTATCGTGATGTCGAGGACAGACATCAGGCTCGCTGCGAGAAGAGATGTTTCTCTAATGGGGTTTTACTTTAAGAAAAACAAACGTTCATCACTGAGTTTCAACCAGGGCTGTTTGTGGCCAAATGCAAGCAGCAGAGTAAAGCTAGAATTATCTGTTCTGCCCTTGCTCGGCGTTCGGTGTCTCCTGACCCTGCTGAGTAGGGCTGCGGCCCGGGTCCTGCCCGCACGTTAGTGGTGGGAACATTTCACGTGGCTTTGGCAGCCATTTTCCATTCATTTGTCTCGCTTCTTGCAAAACACAGCAGTTGGGATTCTTGCTGGGGGTAGGCATTCAGCCTGCGTCTTTACAGCATCCATTTACAGCGTGTTTTTTCTTTCATTCATTTGGGACTCTGGCCTGAGCGTGTAGGAGTCATTTGAGCTGTGTAGTGAGCAGCAGGTCAGAACTTAGGCACATCCCTTGGAGACAGTGATGGTGGGCTGGATATATGTGTGTGCGTGCTTGTATATTTAACCCAGTTGAAGTAAAGGACTTTGTACCCACTTTCCAGAAAGAAGGGAAAAAGAAAGGCATAGAGAACGAGGGTTTTGAGTCTGGGCCGAGGGCTTGTGCTTAGGAATGTGCCAACCCTTGGGCGCTCTTGCTTAATTAACCTTTTATCCTCACGTGTCTGATTCTTGAAATGGTCACATGAGGGGTGGAAGTGCCTCCGTCTTGGGAACCTGAGAGTGCCCGTGAGCCTGTCCCCACGTGGGCCCCCTGGTTTCCGAACAACACGGTTGGAGGAGTGATCGGAGGAGGTGCCCGAGAATATGGCCAGGCCCAGGCTGTCGATTCCTTTGCAAGTCCTTTCTTTGGCCAATTTCATTAAAGTTTTTCCATCTATTAAGAAATAGGCTTAAGTCTAGAAACACCGGGCCTTTATGTGTGTTGGAAAAGCACACTGCTGTCCTTGAGTTACACACTCTAGATTACCCACATAAAATGGTAAAGCTACCTTCTTTTATCACCTCCTGTCCCTCTTAGGTTATTTTCGAGCACATTACCAATTACCTCATTGATTGCCTTAGTAACCCAGTTCCAGGTGAAATTTGAAGAGGAATCAAAGAAAGAATTCTCTTAAACTCCACCTGTATTTCGCCTTCTTTGGGGAGAATAGGAGGCGGACCAGGTGGCTGTGGAATAGAGAAGTGGTGATAAGTTACTTTGGTTAGACTGGGCAGACAGCTGCATTTGACATCGCGCGGTTCGGGAGAGAGGACCCTTCACTCCCAGGCCCACCGGATCAGCATCTGTGTCCCTAGTGCTAGTGGTGGAGCCCAGACCTCCCCTGATGGTTTTGGAGACATTGTTGTATCTGAGTTAAGGCAGCTGATTCCCAGACATGTGATGTGATCTGATCAGTGCTGCACTTTCTACTCACCAAGGCCTCCAGGCTGCCCTGCTCAGCAAGGTGGGAGTGCCCCCATTGACCCTTCTCCAGTCCATGAATCTCCACACCCTCCCATGCCTGCCACTGAGCCAGCTTCTCGGTTATCCAGTGAGGAGGGAGAAGGCGATGACAAAGAAGAGTCTGTTGAAAAACTGGACTGTCATTATTCAGGTCATCATCCTCAGCCAGCATCTGTAAGTTCCACATCCGCCCCCGCGCCAACCCTCCCCACGCCGCAGGGACGGGGCACTGCAGGGGGGGTGCGGCGGGGACCCAGGCATGCCCCCGGTCCGTGTGGGGGGGGGTGCGGCGGGGACCCAGGCATGCCCCCCGGTCCGTGTGGGGGGGGTGCGGCGGGGACCCAGGCATGCCCCCCGGTCCGTGTGGGGGGGGTGCGGCGGGGACCCAGGCATGCCCCCGGTCCGTGTGGGGGGGTGCGGCGGGGACCCAGGCATGCCCCCGGTCCGTGTGGGGGGGGGTGCGGCGGGGACCCAGGCATGCCCCCGGTCCGTGTGGGGTGGGTGCGGCAGGGACCCAGGCATGCCCCCGGTCCGTGTGGGGGGGGTGCGGCGGGGACCCAGGCATGCCCCCGGTCCGTGTGGGGGGGGGTGCGGCGGGGACCCAGGCATGCCCCCGGTCCGTGGGGGGGGGGGTGCGGCGGGGACCCAGGCATGCCCCCGGTCCGTGTGGGGGGGTGCGGCGGGGACCCAGGCATGCCCCCGGTCCGTGTGGGGGGGGTGCGGCGGGGACCCAGGCATGCCCCCGGTCCGTGTGGGGGGGGTGCGGCGGGGACCCAGGCATGCCCCCCGGTCTGTGTGGGGGGGGGGTGCGGCGGGGACCCAGGCATGCCCCCGGTCCGTGTGGGGGGGGTGCGGCGGGGACCCAGGCATGCCCCCGGTCCGTGTGGGGGGGGTGCGGCGGGGACCCAGGCATGCCCCCGGTCCGTGTGGGGGGGGTCAAGGCGCCAGTGTAGCTCAGAGCAGGGCGCCCCGAGGCGGCACGCACTCGGTCGGGCGCGTCTCCTGCTCTTTCCGTTCTCTTCCATGACACTCGGGGCCAGGCGTTGTCACACGCGTGCTTGCTTCACAGCCCTCGGTCCTCAGTAAGCGCCGTCCATCCTGGCCTCTTCTTCCCGGGCCGCACGCCCTCGGAGTTAGCGAGTCCGAGCGTGTGCTCTCTCTCTTGCAGTTTTGCACATTCGGGAGCCGGCAGATTGGAAGAGGCTATTACGTGTTTGACTCCAGGTGGAACCGGCTTCGCTGTGCCCTCAGCCTCATGGTGGAGAAGCATCTGAACGCGCAGCTGTGGAAGTGAGTGCCCGTCCCCCCTCCTCTGTGGGCGGCTGGCGCGTCAGGGCCGCGTCCTCTTTGTTTCTTACGGGGCTGATTTAAGGAAGGTAGTGGTCTCTGAGATGAGCACATGGCCTTTGACCAGCCCTGGAGGAAGGGCCCTCATCATTCATCCACTCACTCTCGGAGCAAATGTGTCTTGTTCTCGGTGCTGGGGTTTCAGGCCGAGGGACTCCCAGATGGACAGAGCTCACATTCTAGGTCGGGGAGAAATGCGAAAGCCAGTCAACAGAACATAGAGCTCATAGCTTGTCGTAAGGGAGAGAACAGAAACGCTAACAACCTGTAGCGCTTACTGAGACTACTGTAGGCCAGGCACCTTAGCAAGTACAGTTGTCACACCTTGCCATGTCAGGTGGCCTGGATTATTCCTGTTTTACAGGTAATGAAACTGAGAAGCAAGGTCACACAGAACGTTAGAGGTAGAGCCAGGGTTTGCACCCACCTAAGAGCTGAGATGGGAAAATAACAGGATGGAGGGATTCATGGAGAGCCTGTCTTAAGGGGCCCTTGAACTGAGATGAATGGATGAGAGAGAGCAGCCGTGGGGCTGGCGGGGAGGAGTGGGTTCCAGGCAAGGAGAACCGTATGTGCAAAGGTCTTGAGTCAGAAAAGAACGTGGCTTGAGAAAGAGCAAGAACGCTCCTGGAACAAGAGGGGATCCGAGAGGTCAGGTGACACTGAAATTGATTGAGGGCACTGAGGAGCTGCTGAGGGCTTTAGGGAAAGGAGCCATTTGCTCTGGTTTACAGTTGAAAGTAAGACGATCATCTCGTGTGGCCTTATGCACGCCGTTTCCCCAGCATGATTTTAAGTGGAAGAACAGTTCCGTGGCCTGAAAGGTTTATTAGCTCAGCCTTTCCTAAAGTAAAATAGTTTTTGTTAACTGCAGGACTTCTCAAAGCCTTTAATGGGCACGGTCCATCGTGACTCTCAAAGCAGAGGATATCGTGTGTAATGCGGACTGTCTCCCAGGCTCTTTTGACCTGGGAACCTCTTTTAGGGGAGCATCCTGGGGACTAGCGTTTGGTGGAACCTACTTCGGGAAGCACTGAGCTTTGCTAAAGGGGGCTGTCAGATAATACTTAGTCATCCCAAACCCTCCATTTGGGCATCATTTACTAGTGCCTCCCTGAGTGGACTCTGCGAGTACATCTGTTTTTGCCTCTCTGCTTTGCTTGCCTGATATAGTCAGAGGGAGCTGTCAGAGACCTCGGGTAGTCCAAAATCCAGAGAACCACCCCCATGCTCGTTGATAGGACTTGCACTTGTTCACGGTGAAGACCAGCCCCGCAGCAGTGTTGCTCTGCTTTATTTCACGTTTCTTCCTGGTTCTTCCTAGGTAAGAACCTTTCTGAAGGAACAGTGTTCTGAACCACAGACAGACTTGGGCCATGGTTTGCTGGGATTCTTTGGGGGATGGCCTCACATCAGAAAACTTTAAAATGCATGAAATCTTAGCTTCTTACTGGTGGGACCTGGAGAGCTCATTGAGCTCACAGAACTATGGGTTTAATGTACTCCTAAGGGTTTAGAAGGGTCTTCAGAATTTTTATCCCCGTTACATTGGTAAGTGGTTTATGGCCAGTGGTTTGGGTTGAGAGAGTTTCGGTTCCTAATGGCTTGTGTTGGAGAGGTTTTCTTCCTTGTGCTCTGAACCTCTGAAGAAGCAGGATCCTGAAGTTGACTCCACTGTCTGTCTCTCTCTGTTCTGTCAGGCTCACTGCCTTATCCGTCACTTGCTCCCATCGAGGAGGAAACCGTTCTTTCTGTTAACGTGACCTTTGGTTTTGAAAAAGTCAATTCGGTAGAGACAGACGGGCCACTCAGTGATGAGCTGGCACACGGGCCTGGGGCAGGTAGGCGCTTGAAGAGAGGTGCCAGGCCAGGTGCTTGAGGGAGTAAATGCTGCCGACAGGGGAGTGAGGGGAGCCTGGTGCAGGCCACCCCTGAGATTGGCCGGGAGTGGCTCGGCACTTCTCAACCAGAAGAGAGCTCTTCTTCAGGTGGCATCTTTGAGGCACTCAAGGAAAGTCTTGAGGTCGGCCAGGTCCCATCCTACTGGCTCAGCCGAAAGTCCTCCCTTTTGCAAAGAGCCCCGGCAGCACTCTTCTCAGCCCCTTACCCTTGAGTTACTGTGGTTAACTTCGGGATAAGTGGAGGTGCCATTTGAGCCTGGCAGTGAAGTACGTTATCTTCAGTGTGTGGAGTCTCTGGGCAGCAGTGAAAGTAGAC
The DNA here is from genome assembly GCF_963924675.1 of Phocoena phocoena. Classification (NCBI taxonomy): domain Eukaryota; kingdom Metazoa; phylum Chordata; class Mammalia; order Artiodactyla; family Phocoenidae; genus Phocoena; species Phocoena phocoena. The sequence goes on along the minus strand of NC_089228.1, from coordinate 25,951,700 downwards.
CAGCTCTTCCTCTGGAGCATGGCCACGACCGGAAAGGCGGTTTGCAAGCTCCTGTGAGCTCTGTCCGCTGCTTGCGTGCTGTTACTGGGGACGACTATTGCACTTTCCCTAAGGAGGGGCTGGGATGACTGTCAAAGGTTTTGTGGTTTGGGTTTTCCTTTTTCTAATTAATTTTTTAGATTGGTAATAAAGTCACTTGGTTAAAAAAGGAAACATGAATATAAAGAGGCGTACAGTGAAAAGGTTTAGTCCCCCTGGCCCCCATACTCCTCTGTTTTCTACCCACTCCTCACAGACAGAAGCAGTTTTATCAGTTGCTTGTGTCTCTGAGTTCATGTGTGCAAACAGAGGTCAATATGACTACCTCTTCTTTTTTTGTCTCTTCTTTATGCAGAAGGTAAGAAATGACTTAAAAGAGCTTTTTTAAGAGAAACCGGTCATATCATCCAGAGAGGTCCACATCCCTGCCCCTGTGGAAGCCTTTCCTTTTCACAGGATTTGGTTGTAGCAGCCTGGCCCTTAGGCCCGTCTTCCTAAGCCACCTGGTGGCTATGAGAAGCCACTGCGCCCAGGGAGCCGGAGCCCCTGTGCTGCGTTTCGAGCAGAGCTTCTCACAGGTGCCGTTGCCCTGGGGATCTTGTTGAGATACACACCACGAGGAAGGAGGTCTGGGGTGAGGCCCAGGGACTCAGCATCTCTAGTAAGCCTCTCAGGTAATGTCAGTGCTTACCCTTCGTGAGTAGCATGGGGGTAGAGGCCGGCTTCTCAACCTTGGCTGGAGTCTCCTGGAGAGATTTGGAACTTACTAACGCCTGGACCCCACCCCGAGATTCTGGTGTGGCCCGTCTGGGTGTGGCCTGAACTCCACAGATGATTCTGATGTGCAGACACAGTTGGGAAGCACTAACTTAGGGCCAGAGCCACACTTTTGAGTGGGAGATTTAAGACTGGGGTGCACACTTGCAGTTGTTGATTCTGTTTATTAATAACTATAGTCCTTCTCAAAACGCATGTGGAAAGCCCTTGGGCAGCAGTCTAGGCCAGCGCTCTCACTTGAAGGATGAGGAACCCGGCCCCTGCTGGTACGGCTCCCGGATCAGCCAGAGCTGCCCGTGCAGGCCGGGAGCCGCGCAGTCTTGGCACTTGGCTTCCAGTCAGGCCGTTTGCTGTTTTGCCATCTCAGTGTTCATTATGCCACAGGCGTTTCTGAGATTTTGGTGCCGTCACATTTTAAAAATCGGAGCTAAAATAAAAGCCGGGGTGAGGGCGGCGGGGTGGGGGGGTTCTTCCTGGTTTGACTGTTTGAATACATACTTTACCCAAATATTATAGACAGAATACACTGTGAGCGCACCGTGACCAGAAGTCCCCCTGAGATTTGGGGGCTTTGTTCCCTTGTACAGGCTCTCAGGCCAGTAGCTGGGACCTAGCAGTTGTTATTAACTAGCTGTGCCCTTCCTTTTTCCTCGTTCTCTCATGAGTTGTCCCAGCATTTGAGCGTCTTCTGTGTGCCAGGCACCGTGCTGGATGGACAGTGGTAAATCAGCTGTGGATCGCTCCGTCTGCGGAGATGCTAGACAGTGATCATCGGTCACACGTTAAAACTTGCCAGAGTCTTCCAGAGTCTGGGAACAGGGGGCAGTGCGGGAACGAAGCGAGTCAGGACGGTCAGGGCAGGTTTCCTAAGAAAGTGATGATGGGGGCTGAAACGGGAGTGTGAGCGGAAGTTGGGGTGAGAGTGCTGTAGGCAGAAGATACCCAGGGTCTCGCTTCACGACCCGTTCTCGGAGCTGAAGGAAGATCAGTAGCCAGGATCACGGAGTTCGGGGTGCCGGATGGGAGGGTGCGGGTTACGTGCCTGCGGCTGCAGCACCGGTGAGGTGCACGGCCTTACAGGCCGTTGTTCTCAGAGCGCAGGAAGCCATTAAGAATTTGAAGGGGAAAAGCGACCCTCTGTGTGGCCCAGCATCTCAGCGCGATCCCTGTGACCAAGGGGTGTGTTCAGTGCCAGAGGTGAAGGGGGTGTCCTCCTGAAAGTTTCCACGAAGGGCAGTGGTGGACGTTGCTCAGGCCCTCTTTTGTTTCGCAGGAAGATCCCGCCAGTGCCCAGTACCGCATTGCCCGTCTCCACACGTGTTCCTCACCGGACAAACTCTGTGCCGACATCACACTGTGGGGTCAGCTGCCTGGCGGCAGCCACCGTATCTCCCTCCCCTGCCCCGCTCTCGTCCTCCTGCATCTCTCCCAGTAGCAAGTCGGTACCAGCTCATGGAACCACACTGAACGCACAGCCCGCCGCCTCCGGGGCCGTGGATCCCGCGTGCAGCATGCAGTCCAGACAGGTGTCCTCCTCCTCGCCCTCCCCCTGCACGCCCTCCGGCCTGTCCTGCGTGCCCTCCTCCCCCATGGCCAGGAAACCTCAGAAGTTGAAATCTAGCAAGTCTTTAAGGCCCAAGGAGCCTTCTGGTAACAGCACTAACTGTCACCACGCGAGTAGCAGTGCCGGCAGCGGCGGCTCAGGAAAGAAACGCAAAAACACTTCCCCGCTGGTAGTCCCCTCCCCCTCCTCCTCTTCTCATTCCATGGAGTCTTTTAGGAAAAACTGTGTGGCTCACCCTGGGCCTCCCCACCCCACGGCGGTAGCCTCTCCCCACGGCATCGGCCTCAACTGCGTGGCCGGCAAAGCAAACTCAGTGAGCGGCCGGCACGAGCAGCCCGGGCGGGGCGCCCCCGGCGGGAGCCCCGGCGAGTCCATCAAGAGGATGAGCGTGATGGTGAACAGCGGCGACTCCACACTCTCCCTCGGCCCCTTCGTGCACCAGGCCGGCGAGCTGCCCGTCAGCTCTCACGGCGCCTGCTCCCACCCGCACACTCCTCTGGACAAGCTCCTAGGCAAGAAAAGAAAGTGCTCGCCCGGCTCGAGCGGCATCAACAGCAGCAGCGGCAGGCCCACCAAGGTGGCCAAACTGCCGGCCCTGAACAACGTCCACGTGAAGCACGCGGGCCCCAGCCCGGGGCCGCCAGGACTGGCAAACAGCTCCCTCCTGCATCAGGTAGGACAGGGCCTGGGAGCCCCGTGGGGAGGCCCGTGGCCCCTCCCTTGAGATCTTTCGTCAGCTTGGAGATCTGTATGGTCGGGTTGGTGGGTTTGCCTAAAAGCCAATGTCCGGCTTCATGGGGTCTTTTAAGAAAAGGATGAGTTGATGGCCGGACGGAGGTCAAACAGGCTCCTCTCTGCCTGACTCTGTGATGACTCGGAGGACGCTCCTGGGTGAGGAGGCCACGACAAGTGCGTTTCGGCAGCAAGTGCTGCGGACACCGTCTCGTGCGTGACGGCAGACCCCTCCTTGAGGCCGGCAGGCCGTGTTTCCCGGAGAGCAGTCCTTCAGTGTGTTTTTCTGAAGAAAGCTGGGCTAAAATCAGACTGATTTAGAAAGGGATGATTTAAATTTGAAAGAGACCGTTTAATATTTTTCCCATCAAAGAATTTCAGAATTTTAATTTCCTTGCTAATTCTCTCCCTGTTTTTCCTCCTCCCTGTTTTCCGAGGAGGCAGGAAAACAGCATTTACTGTGGGCAGAGCAGAAGATTAAAATCTTGTTTAAGTTAACAGATTGAAAAAAATCTGAACGTGACCCACTTGTAGAGGAGGGCTCTCTGGCCTTCGGATTCATTGCTGACCATGGCTTTCTCGGGCGCTACCTTGTCTTTTCCCCACTCTTCCCCCTGCTGCTGTTTCCTCCTGGCCTTCCCTTCTGTGGCCGCTTCCTCCAGCTTCCTTTCTCGCCTGTCCAGGTCCTCTCTCATCTTGTTATTTCATTCAGCAGGATACCTCCTGTCCTTGCTTACAAGCAGGAGTTTCAGCGGTGTCACCCCCAGAGCCCTACTTTAAAATGTGAGCCTCTTTTTTGTTTTGTTTTGTTTTGTTTTTTTCCCTTCCTCATCTTCAAAACTGAACTTAAATGCCAGGCTAGAACTTTTCCAGAAAATACCAAGAAGTTTGTTCACGTGATAGACGTTTCCCTCCAATATCTGTGTGAATTAATACTCAGTGCCAAAGGTATGGGGAAAATGATTATGCACAAATTTAGGTAGCAGCTGCTTCAGTTCTCTCTGAGCCACAAATACATATGGGCTTCTTCGTGTGTTGTTTGGGTCTCTTTGAACAGGGGTTCCTGGACAAGTGAAACCTTCTTGATTTGTAGTTATTCCTTCTAGTTTAACGATAAGCATAAAAACGCAGTGCAAACACTGTAAGAATCCATCCCTTACTAACTCCCTTCTGGGTGTAGTTTCCTGATGCACATGAATCCCAGGAGGGATGCCCACGCCAGTGTCACTGAGCACGCCGTCTTCACGTAGACGCCGCTGCGGACCTTACCGCCCGCCAGTGTCAGAAGGCGAGGAAGAGGCAGGGCGGGTGCGGCAGGGAGTGACAGTGTCTGTGGGGATTGGGGGAGTGGGAGTCTCGTCTACACAGAGCGGCTGCTCCCAGACGCTTGTTACCAGTTGCAAAGAGAAACTGCTGATCTGGACTTGCGTGAGAAATTTGACCATTTTCTAAAGCTCTGTAGTTTTTCCTTTTGTTTTGATCTGGTGAAGCCCACACGTTTGCCAGCGAAGTTTGGCTCATGAGCTGCCAGTTTGCCACCTCTGATTTCCACCGTCTGGGGGGGGTGGGGGTGGGGGACTGTGTCCCACTAGGACAAACAGCCTAAGTTTGGGTTCTTTTCCTCAAAAGCAGTTCGTGTTAAGTTTGTATTTGAGAAAGATTTCCTCTGCAGTGGCGTACTCTCTGTTACGCTGTGCAGATTCTAGGGCCATGGCTACAGATCAGAGGATGGATGAACCTTGCGTATTTTTACGTCTGTGATCATTTATCTGCAAGAGGGATCCTGTAGCTTTCTTCAGACTATCAAAGGGACCCATGACTCCAAATGCTGTAAAGAAGGCTGCTTCTTAGACCAGTAGGGACCTGAGCTCGCCGTTCTCCACGGAGCTGATTTTAAAGCAGAGATAACTGAACTGGTTGGAATCCCCTCAACAGCGGAATCAGTGGGACCTGCTGGGGAGCCTAGGAGATGGGGCTGGGTGTGAGCCCAGCCCCCGAGTTGATTCTTGGGCTCTGCCACCAAGGACCTAAAAATAGCTCACTGTGGGACTGTGAAGGCCAGAGTCCCCTCTCCCCGCCTCAGCGCGGCCTTGGGTGTGAGTTTTCACACCTGTGTGGTGGCCCATTTGACCTTGTTCACGTCTCAGTTGACAACCTGGAATACCTTCAAGGAAACAGCATCAGTAAATAGAACCAAAAGGCAAACATGTGAGCCTTGTCTCTGAGCTAGAAACCCAGGCTGCTTCTCTTCTGGACAGTTTTCTAAAAGCCAGTCTTTTAGAAGGATTGTGCCCCAGGGCACAGAAGGCTTTTGAAAGCTAAAGCCAAATTCTAGAGCTGCCTGCTCCTGGCATTGCCCAGTCGGTTGGAGACGCAGTGGCCTCGGGAGTACCTTGTTTAGAAATCAGGGCGGGGCCGTGTACAGCAGCTTACTTACCTTTCGTTGTCTCCCCACCCCCTCTTTTTTGAAAGCCAAAGGCACGTCCCTGACAGCTGAAAATAGCACGGGGAGGAATAATCTGGACACTTTTGACGACAAGTTACACCTCCACTCAGCACTCTGGACTCCACGATGCCTTTGAGTCTGTTTTCCCAACCTCCTGTGGGCCTCGAGGGTAGAAATCTGCCGGGCTGTTGTTTTAACGAGGATGTCCCTGAAGCTTTGTCTGTAGCAGTGAGTACTCGTAAAGGACACTGGATCAAGTCCAGCCACCGAAGTGCTTTTATCAGTGTTAGAGTGGTCTGGACTACTTGCTACAATCTGTGAGAAGTTCCTGTCTCGTTGAACCTGCAGTATTTCACGGAGCCACTCTTGGAGGAGGTTGGCTGGCGAGAGTGTCTTGGCAAGAGCGTGACTGTAGACTTTTCTCCCTCCCTCCTCTCCCTGCCTAGTTCTTTCCTCACCCTGTCGTCTGTAGGTCCCTCTCCAGCAGTCAGGCACCTTAACTGGAGACACCTCCCAGGGGCGAGCAGAGCTGCACCCCAAGCAGCCCTCTGGAGAAAGGGGGTCTGCAGCTAGGTTTTTATAGCAGGTGCCGGGAATGGTATATGGACGTCAGTGAGAGGCACCATGACAAAAGAGCCTGTGTTTTTGCCCAGCCTTTTGCAAGTAATTTGGGATCAGAAGCCGTCAGAAGTTTCTAACGTACAAACTGGTTTAAAGCCATTGATGGCCAGAGAGCAAGTGTACACCAGTTTAGAGGCTTACTTTTCATGGTACAGAAGCAATTGTGTGATTTTTTTTTTTTTTTTAAAGAAAATGCAAATGCAAACAATTTTGATAATGGAAAGCCAAATTCTGGTGGGTGGGGAGGTAGACAGAAATCACTATGGGGGAAAATTTTCCAAGATTTCCAAAGAGATTGAATTTTTTTTTAACCTTTGTTTTCATGTTAAACCGTATACAGTTAGGTTGGTTGTCCTGCCCAGTCTCCTGTTTTTACAAATTGCCTTTGTAACGTGAAATAGTTGGGATGCAGCAGACTCTGTCGTTCACAAAGTCACTGATATACTTTAAATGTTTCCAAGGCACTCGGTGCATTGCCCGCAACCTCTTCTTTGGATACTGTCCTGGGACTAAGTGTCAATTTCCGCTTGGAGCACTCCCCATACCGTGTGGGTCTACACACCCCTTCCTGCCTCTACACATGTTAATGTGGATGCCGTTGTCATGGGGAGCAGGCACCCAGGGAGGGGCGCTGGTGACTGCGCACACCTGCCCATGCGGAGATGGCGGGAGGCATGTGTAGTGTCTGCTAGTCACACCTCCTTTCTGGGGATTTACGCCTGCCATCTCATGGAGAGTTTCAGAGACCCTCCGGGATAGTGTTTCCAGTACCCCATCCCAAAAGAAAGAGCTTGATAGGTTCAGACAGCACTGATTGAGAAGGTGTCCTTGAATGTGAGGGGATGAGCTGGAGCTCTTTAACAGATGATTCCACCACCACAGCTCCTGAAAGGAGAACCGGGCACTTTTGCTTAGAAGAACACACAAAGTTGCCGAACACAGGGTAAAGTTCCCAAGGTTCTGATCACGGCCCTGGGCAGGGCTGGGACAGAGCCAGTCAGTGCATCCGTTTTCCTTACAATTCTTGGGTTACAAACTTCAGTTTCAGGGAATTTTAAGTCAACAACAGGTAGAATGAATAAATACTTGGTTACCAGCCTAATAATGTGAATTGCTACAGAACTATTCTTATTATGTAAGGTAACAAAAACTTTATTCAGATACTTTAGCTATAAATTGATGTAAAATATTGATTTTCTTTTTAAAGGAAGGGGAGAACAGTATCTTGTTCACCTATTATGCAATCAGTCAGTAAATGTTTTAAAAATGATACTGTAAGAGAGCTTGTATAAGAAGAAAGCACGGATGGGCCAGTTTGGTGTCGTTAGGAGAGGTCAGTCTGGTTGTTCATCCCAGGAGATGGAGAGAAGGAGGTAAGAGGGAATCAGAACGTACTTAGTTGATTCCTTGGTGACAAGTGCAATGGGGTATGGGTAGAATTTATTTTCAGAGCCAAGGGGACTTGATGGTTATAAATAAAGTTGCTTTTAGTGATGGAATTTATAGACAGATCATGTTGTTCCGAAAGATGTGAATAGGATCCACGCTAGCAGGTTGATGCAGAATAATGTAGATATTTAGATTAGCGAGTCTTGATCATTTGATTTCTTAGGCTGAGGTTTTAATTGAAATTTCATTATTGTCTCCCGGTAGTACACAGAGCATCGGGATTAGGAAATTAGCCATTTTGGATTCCGCCTGCCACAAACAGACCTAAACAGTGCTATTAAATTTTAGACTGTTGTTCAAATATTGTATTTTCTCCTACAACTACTTTTTATTATGGTGAACAATTAAGACCATTTAAAACACGGGAGTACAAGTATTTTTTTGAATTAAATTAACTTGCAGAAACCAAATTTGCAGTGGTTGGGTTGTTTCTAGACAGACTTTGGTATCAATTTAAAACCAAGATAATTTTTATATTCTTTCCACTAGAATTTCATGACAACTCCTGCAGTTTTCTTAACCTACAAAAAAAAAAAAAAAAAAAAAAAGTGCTGCAATGATGAACAAAGAATTATACAAAACCTACTTTTGTATCTTTATTTTGGAATTTCTTGTTCTATTATAAATATGGAAGTATCCCTATTTGAGAAGACATATTTTGTTAAAAATGAATTGTACATATTTAAATATGTATTTTTGCACAGGTCTTTTTTTCGGATATCCTGTTTTGGTACAATTGAGATCATCTAGTATTTATTTATTAATTAATAAAAGTGAATACCTTTTTATAATTTGAAGTGGTTCACTGCCAAGCCAATAGTTCTAGAACCTGCCTCCTTTACGGTTTAAGGGATGCCTCTGTTCTGTGAAAGTCTTTTTGTCCCTTTCAGTGTCTTGGGAGTGGATTCATACAGATGAAGTGGGCATTGCTTCTCCCTAGTTGCCTGATTTCCCAATAGACTACACGTAATAAGTGACACACTGCTTTTCTTTTGTTAGTGTTTTATGTGTGAGAGTGTGTGTGTGTGTGTGTGTGTGTGTGCGCGCGCGCGCGTGCACGCGCCCTGAGCGCATGTGCGTTAGTATGTGATGTGATTAAAACTAATGGGGAAAAAAAAAAAACAAAAAAAAAAAACTGAAAGTGCCTGAACCTAGTTTTAAGCTTAGACAGATACTTTAAAAAGACTTGAATGTTCAGTTGAACTTTTGGAGTTTGCTTTTTCCACCAAAATATTGTTACTAAAATGTTAGGGAGGAGTCGAAAACCACCAAATGCTGGTAATTTTATAAGGTATTTTAAAATTAAGACCTTTTGGTTCACAGGAATTCAACTGGTGATGGATTGCCCGGTGGCACCAAGGGTTACAAATCTTCTTGTCAGCCAGCAACTTACACAATGTGTCTGTTTTGTTATTCACTCATGAAATGCAGAGTTTAAAATAGAATATTTAAAATATTTTGTATTCCAAAAATATACAAAGTACCTCTGAGAACACTGAAAAAAATGTATAATTTGAAAAATGTAACTTATAAAGGCAGCTGTCTTCCTGCGAGAGTTCTGTTGCCAAGGAATTTCTTAATATCTCCCATTCTGTCCTGCGGGGGGAAAAAGTTGGGCTTTGGAAAATGATTGTTAAAAGTTTCATTGTTTAGCAGAAAATAATCATTTTTACATTTTGTGCAAAACCTTTTACATTTTCAGATCATTTAAATGAGCACTACGTACTGTCAGTGTGAATGTAGGGCCTTGAAAGCATTTTGCTGTGTTTTTTTGTTTGTTTTCTGTTTTTGAGCTTGGTTATAAAAGCAATCTCCTGTGTTAAAATGTGTGAATAGGTTGATCATTTGTACACATAATCAAGAGCATCTCAGCTGGACTTTGTGTTGGCTGCTGTATAGAACATGAACAAATGTCAAGGGATAGAAAATTACTTTGGATATTTAAAAGAGAAGAAATATAATAGTCTATTTGTTTTGTAACAAGTTCTGTAAATAAAATAATTTATACTATTTATAAGAAAAAGTTGTGCTTTGCTTTATGAGAAATTAGTTTGTGGAGCAAACATGTTAACGGGCAATAAAACCAGGATTTCTCAATAAACAAGGTTGGCTGCATGAAATATTTTACATGTTTCTGCCTCGTTGTGATACTAAACCCTTTTCAATCTAGTCTGACTTTTCTTCATTTGTAGCATCAGACACCCTTATGAAGCTCAGCTTCCCTTCCAGACCACCTAAAAGGTTCTGAGGGCTTAGGATGTTTCTGTTCCTGGGCACAAAGGCTTGCCTTGGGTAAATTAATAACCGGGTAAACAGTGAACACTACTGTATTCTTGCCCTGTAGGTTTGTCAACAAAGGGAAGTTGATAGATTGAGAAATACATTCTCTTTGTACTGTTTGATGGCATGTGGTCAGTTTTCATTAGAGGTAAGTTTTTTGTGTGTTTTTTTAAAACTTGTATTTTGTATTAGAGTATAATTAACAATGTGTTAGTTTCAGGTGTACAGCATAGTGATTCAGTTACACAAGTATCCGTTGTTTTTCAGATTCCTTTCCCATTTAAGTTATTACAGAACGCTGAGGAGAGAGGTAAGTTTTTTAACCAGAGCTGGTCTGGTTTCTTCCTTGCTTTTACAGACCTCCCTCCCTGGCAGTACATTTTGATATTAGGCACAGCATAATCTTTCACCTCTAGAAGTTCGGCCGGTTTTACCATTTGCAAATCGCTCTTATAAATTACAAATTATTTTTGTTGCTTAAGACAATGAAGGAAGTAGTGGATTTGTGTACTGGAGTAAAGGTGCATATACATTACAGGAAGGAGTGAGGCTGGCTTGAAGTCCCCGCTGCCCTGCCCCGTGGACTTCCGTTCAGTCCTTAGATCAGCCGACGGCTCAAACTCATTCTTGATTAAGTTCCCTGTGGATAACTCCTTTCACTTCGGATGTCCTCCTTAACCTTCACTCAAGGAAAAGGTTCAATCACTCAATCTCTTTACGCTTTTTGCTTCAGCTCTCTTGCAGATAACCTGGCCCTGGACAGCAGGAGGCTATCCCAGTTCGTGGAATGGGGGTTGGCAGTTTTGGATGCTGGCCTGTGGGAAGTGACCAGCAGAAAGACAGGGTGAGGCCATTCTAGGCAGAGGGAGCACGCTGGGCTGACACAGGTGTGAAGAAATGCAGACTGGAGGGCGAACTGGGTGAAGCTTGCTGGAAGGGAGGGGCGGACAGGGTGGGAGAAGTTGGCACCAGATGGTCAAGGACCTTAAATGTCATGATGGGGCCTTCATCCTCAGGAACATGCAGTTTAACCAGATGTAACTGTCAGAGCCCAGAGGTTTTCATGGTCCCGTCCCAGCACATGCAGAAATAATAATGGTCGTTCACATCTTCAGTGGTGACTCTGGCAAATCAAAGAAGCACCTAAATCTCTGTCCCTCTTTCTCACGTTTTCACCCTGGCCTCAAACTCTGTCTTCAGCCCCCAACCCCCAGGTCCTCATCACAGGGCTCTCCCCTACATCAAGCCTAGGATCCTCCCCCTTCTTACTCCACTTTCTGCTCTCTCAGTCCTCCCTTTCTCATAAGAAACGCTTGCTCCTGTTGCTAGTGGGACTGAAACGGGTCTTTCGCCTGGTGCACCTGTTATCTTCACTTTCCATAATCGGAGCTCATGGAACAGAGGTGGCACTGGCAGAGGATCTCTTCCAGGGGAGGGTGAGACCATCAGCCAAAGAGAAAGTTTTCGGGGGGAGGGGAGAAATCGAACACTTATAATTCAATACTTTCTTAACATCCCCGTCACGTAGGGCCCTCCAATATATGTGGAAGACAGAATGGACAGGTGAGAACCTTGGGACAAAAGTCATTCATAAAGCTGTTGCAGTGATCCAGGTAAGAGCTGTTAAGGTTCCAAACTAAGGCAGTGACCATGTGGATAAAGTGGGGACAGATGCCAGAGATCTCTTAAAGGTAGAACCAATAGGACTTGAGGTCTCATTGTATTGAACATTCAAGGGAAGAGTGAGTCTAACAGAACTTTATAGAGATTTCTAGCTTGGCCAAACTGGTTGAGGAGCCTTAACATGAAATACGTGGTATGGCCATAGAGAAGGGAAAACATACTCTAATGAATTTGAGTTGCCCATGGGAAATTCAAGGGTAGTACCCAGTGGCTATTTGTGTAGTCTGGAGCTTATGAGAGAGGTCTGAGCCTAAACAGAATTGGAGGGTTGTCTTTCACTGGGAGTGGATGAGTTCACCTAGGAAAAATAGGTAGCTGTCTGGCTTATCATTAGTTAAAATAATACTCATCAACTTGAAGGCCTCATGTGCCAGATATGGTAGCAAGCACTTTATCTACCTTCTCTCTCACACAGCCCCGAATAGAGTTGGTACTTTGATCCTAATCATACTGATGAGGAACTTCCAAAAAGGTCGGTGTCTTGCCTAAGGCCCCACAATGAGTAGGGGTATTGCCAAGCTTTGAATTCAGGTCTGTCAGATCAGTGGTTCTAAAGTCTCCCCCCCCCCCCCCTTCCAATAGACGCTTAGAATCACATGGAAGAAATCATAGGTTCTTCTGACAGGCACAGGCACCACCCCACATTTCATGTTCCGTTTCCAGGATTTCACAAACGAAGCCCATGCTCCATGGCCCAGAGAGGGAAGGCAGCCCAAGACGAAACCCTGGAGAAGAGAGTATTGTAGTAAAGACAGATGGAGAAGCGGTACTGAAGAGTAGAAAATCAGATCAGGGAAGACAGAGAAGGATGAAGCTGAGTTGGTTGAGTTAGAAGTTCAGACAGTTGACTCTGTCTTAATTATCAACCCATCAACCCACTTAGGTATTTTTTTTCTTCTGCTTTCTCCAGGATAACTGGAATCGGTATTGAGATGAAAAGTTAGAAGAACCTGGGCAGGGAGATTGCCAAAGCATTAAGAAGTATGAGTGTGGCTAAGTGATGGCCTCGCCTGGGTTTTCAACGAAGAACTGGAAGCTGCCGTGTAAGTCCATGCTGGCCCCCTAGTGAAGTGGTATTTGCAGTTTCCCTCTTGTTACGTCTTACCATCCTCCTTCCAGGCAACTTGTCTGTGATCAGACCAGTTAAGTGATTTGTTCAGAGTTACAGAGCAAAGTCCATGTTCAATTTGATATAGCCAGTAATGAAGAAGGACTGTGTACAAGGCCGATCCAGAGTTATGATGGTGGCACAGCACTTTTGGATAGGAATAGGATAATAGAGTCCGAGGGGCACTCCAGGTTTCAGTTTCAAAAGCAGAGCTGTTCAGAGGTGCTTGTGATCCCTGGGACCTGGGTGAGCCCGTGGCAGTGGATGGAAGTGGCGCGGAGGAAAAGAGCACTGGAGTTAAAGGCCAGGGAACCAGGCTGTTGCTGCACACGTCCATTTCAGAGTCGGGAAGGGTGAGGGGAAGACGGAGCCAGCTGCTCAGGTCTGGAGTGGACGAGACGTGGTAACTTACAGTTCTGAGGGCAGTGAGCACAGTGGGTTGGTGGTATTGCTGGCTGGTGAGCAGCTTCAAAGAAAAGGTGTTTTGAATGAGGGTGGAAACATAATGGCCAGGAGAGAGATCCAGGGAGTAGCAAACAGTGGACTTCATCTTGGCCCCAAGTTCCTGAGGTGTAGATGAAAGAAAAGCCTCTATGCCAGAGCACTTCAAGAAAAGTTGAGTCCTCCAAAACCAAGTGTAGAGTTATACCAGTGTTGATAATCCACTAATTGCAGAGACACTCTGGAAAAGCAGGTCTCTGATAACTTCTAAAAGAGAGGGTTAGTACCGTTGTCAGGACGCCACCTACTGGTAGTCTTGACTAAGTGGTCCCTTCCCCGAGGCAGTGTCAGGACTTACGATATGTAGTTGCCGGGCAGGAGGCTGATCATTCATTGGCAAGTTGTACCTTTTATTTCTTACATCCAGCCTGCACGGGGAAAATTATGCCACTACAGGAGATTTCCAAATGACGAGAGGTACCGTGCACTTCAAGGTTATTATAATGGCCTGGACCAAATTGACCCACATTCTTGATACCCTTTGTAGGTCTTCCGAGACAGAAGAATAATGCAAAATGGTTTTGAAACCAAAACCAGTGATAATTAGAGCCTTTCATGCTTTCCAGACAGGCATGTAACTTCACTTCCCCCATAGCCGTTGTGGAGATGTGACGTTAGTTACTAACGACTACAAATTTGTGTAGAATTAGAAGGATGAAGGATTATGACAGCCCCTCTCCCTTTTTTACCCTGTAATCAGGGGGACAGATGTCAAGTATCAGCTATTAATCTTCAAAAACAGGTTTCAGACAGCACCAGGGATTAATTTAGAATTAATTATACAATTGATTTGCTAATGGTCAGTAAACCTTCCATCCATCAATTACTGTTAATGCCTGGTCAGGTTACTGAAGACTACCTGTGTTCAGTCACAAAACGTTACGTGCACTGCAGCTGTGTGTGCTCCGTGAACAAATGAGGTAGGTTATCCTTGCAGCCACTGGGTTAGGTAAAAGTTAGGTGCAGACACTTAATAACAAAAATGCTTGTAGACAGTATTTCCACTCCTAAAAGACTGCTAGTAAATGAAAAATTGATCTGTTTTTTCTCATTTAGGAAATAGATTACCAAAATTTGACAAAGCTTATAAATACTTATTTCACTGGATCAATTTGATGCACAGATGTTATGGTTTTAGAGAATAATGACAAAATCGTTCATCCCAGTGACTTCATTTTGTACTTGAATAGTGTATTATGAGAGTAGGGTTGCTAAAAGTGACAGGTTGCCAACTTTGATCAGTACTGAAAAGGGACTAAACAGTGAAAGTGTTTTAGCGCTATTATCACTTAGCAAATAGAACTATCATTTGATGATAATCTTATTTTCATATTGTGATATGTGTGCCCTTCATGACTAAAACCAGAAAATTAAGACTTTAATTCTTTGGATGGATTCTCCTAGGTGATTAACGGAGGCTGCTGATCATCAACCCCAGGTGTACGGTAGGGGGCTGGGACCAGGACAACAAACTCAAATGGCAGTGGAGCCAGGCAGATACTATAAGGTAACAAACAGGGCAGGCCGGGTGAACCGGGCCTGCTGGAGGAGACGTGCTAGCCATTCGGCTGGACTGGAAACGTGAGCTCAGAGTTAACCTGATCTGTCCATTTTTCCAGAGAAGCTAGATAATAGGTGATTTTTGAATTGTCTTTCAATTTTTAGATGGCAACCATACATATTTTTTTCTTAAAAAACGTATGGGGGTCAGGGGGCCGATGACAGTTGCTGCCCATCGGTGACTAGTTTGCAGCTCGGTAGCTTCAGGAAGCCTCCTTTGGCGTCCCTGACTTGTTTTAGGTTTCTGAGCCTTTTGTTTCCGCAATTGTGAGAAATAAGGGCCTGGACCTAAAACTTCCTCGATGAGGATTTTATCAAGATTTAAAATACCCCCACTGGTCAAAAAGCAGAGAACCAAGGTTTGAAATTAGCATTCTATGTAGTCTTACTACGTAACAAACGTAAGTGAAAAACATCAATGAGGTGGTCAAATACAAAAAAATTCTAAAAAATTCTGTTTTTCCCATAAAACATGGCTCAGATGGCCCAATTTATTAATTTTATGTGACAGCTTTTGGCCAACACTCATGGTAATTAATGTGCATGTGTTATAGTTTGTAATGTTTTCATATAAATGAATCTCATAAGAAAGCCTGGTTTTCTCCTCCAGGAAGTAATTTCTCCCAGCATCAGAGAGCCAGCACAAGGAGAGCTGGGATCAGGATTTGGTTTTCCAGCTGCAGTGTCCAGTGCTCATTTCTCCTATACCATATGGCCATGTTAAAAAGAAATGTGTTAGGTTCCAATTTTATTTTCACTGATACTCTGAAGCTAACACAGAGACTCAGATTTTCTATTAAAAAATACATATGCATAGGACTAAATATAGAGAATATTCATCAAAATATTAATAGGCGTTATTACCTCTGCAGGGTAGAATGACGAGGCAAGTCCACTTTAGTATCCTGAATTTCTTTTGCAATGAGCATATTCTTTTTTTTTTTTTTTTTTTGAGGTACGCGGGCCTCTCACTGCTGCGGCCTCTCCCGTTGCGGAGCGCAGGCTCAGCGGCCATGGCTCACGGGCCCAGCCACTCCGTGGCACATGGGATCTTCCCAGACCGGGGCACGAACCCGTGTCCCCTGCATCGGCAGGTGGACTCTCAACCACTGCGCCACCAGGGAAGCCCCCATATTACCAATTTCTTCAAGAAATTACAGTGATCATTGTTAATAAGGTTTTATAAATAAGCATTTTTAGAAATCCATCCCTCATTTTAACAGTCCACAGCACCTGCAGGAAGCTCCTGTCAGAGCACAACTCTGGTCCCTGCTTCCTTGGCAAACTGTCAGTGGCCCCTCTTTCCGTACAGTACTGACAGCTGCCACTGTCTTGACTTTCAAGGCAGTGCTTCTAATACTTTGCCATTAAGTATATCATTTGCAAGAGGGCTTTGCTTTCCCAACCTGTTATTACTCGTAGTTTTACTCAAGTTTTTAATGAATGAATGTTTGTTTCCAGTTATTTTCAACAGATTATCCACTGAGATCATGTGTTTTCTCCTCTAATATGTTAATGAATCATTCCCATCAGCAATGTAAACATGCTCTCTTAAAAAAATGAATCAAAACCTCAGACTTCTCTCCCCCCTTCCTTTTTACAGTAAAAGCCAGCTCCCATTCTGTTTTTAACTCAGCTCTACCAAAACTGCTCTTGTCAAGGTCACCATTCAGCAAGCCTGGGATCCCCTCTCTCAGCAAATCCGGCTGCCTCTACAGTTTATTCCACCACTCCCCAGCGTCCCTGCAGCTCAGGGCCATGGTGACACTTAAAAGGTAGGTCAAATTGGGCCATTCCTCTGCTGAAAACCTCCAGCGACTTTCTTCCCTCGATAATTGCTCTCATGGGCGCTCTCTCCTTTTTCTGTAAGTATCACGGTACTAGAGAGGCCTTCTATGACACCCTATAGCAGAGAGCTCTCATGCCCTATTAATCACCTTTATCTGCTTTTGTATTTCTTTCTTCCTAGCACTTCTCCCCCTCTGACTCACTAAGTTTATAATTGGGATATAGCTAAAATCTTCAGTGAGACTGGCTTTGGCGGCAGATTCTAGAATCTAGCGTTATGGTAGCCTCAAAAAAGGAGGAGTAACTTCCTATCTTCTGTAGATACTTGTTTCTGAGGGAAAGCTTACGATACACTGCATTTCTCGTCTGTCTTCTAAGCATTAATCATACAGCATCTTCTCTTCTTCGTAAAATTCAGAAGGCTTAAAGGTAAGAGATGACATGCATGATCCCCTATTTTACTGAAGAGGCAGAGTCAGGATTAGAACTCAAGTAAAGGCCTGTAGTCTCTGTAACCATTTACCATAAACCAGAGCTGTTCAAATGAGGCAAATGTGACATTATTTATTTGAACATTACTGGACCCCATTCTTAAAGAGAGATGTCAAAAAAAGTAAACTGAAAGAAACCATGCAGTATTTATTTTATACAGTTCAACTGGGCACAAAGTAAAGTAAGCACCGCTACAGGAAATCCTTGGTGTATGAGGTTTTTTTTTTTCCTTACATATTAATTACTCTGGATAGTTTTTGAACTCTGTTTAATAGCAGGTCTCCTTTCTTGATAGTTTCTTGGTACTGCCAGTTCTTGCTATCAGGTCTATAAATAAATTGAAGAAAAATGAATTATTTACCAGTCACATTACTCCATAACAATAGTTGACCTACTTTAAAAAGAAGGCATTCTTCTTTTAAGAGTGCCCTTTATTTTGTGCAGTATTACAAACGATACACAAACTTAAGAGTACCTGTTCGTTTCCACTATTTCATTCACTTTATCTATTTTGCAGTGTAGCCTCCCAGCAGCAATAAATCTGGAGAGTTCCCTAATTGAGAGAGAAGGGGGAAAAAAGCCTTTAGCATTAGCCTTATAGAGAATTCTTAGAAAAATATAAATAAACACATGATTTGTCTTTCAGGGTGACATTTTGGTGTGCAGTAGTTGAGAAGATGGTCTCCAGTGTATTGCAGGTGTCTTATCTACCAGCATTAACGTGACCCTACAAGTGCCTATTCCTATGAAGCGTAGGTGGTCAAAGAATGAAGCCATTCACAGGTACAGAAGTGCTCAGGAAAAAACCTGAAGGGGTTAGAAAAATTAAATAAACATGAGGAGGAAAATAATGCACTTTACTGGGGCGGGGGAACCTGATGAAACCGTCTAGTTTCCTTCTCCTTAACCTTTCCGGAGCAGGGAACTCTAAGGATTTTCAAAATCCTTCAGAGCAGAGGGAAGGAGAACTTTCCAATTATTTTTAAGACGGAATAACGTGCCACAATAAATTTGGATTAGGAATGTGAAAAAAGGCATTTGTGAGTATATCCCGTCACAACCGAAAGCCCCCTAATTTAAGACAGTTACTTAAACAACAGTCAGTCACAGACCCAGCTCCACAGCAGCATCAGCAGTGAAGCCCTCCATCCAGGTCTATGTACCACCATATGACACAGAGAAGAAAGAAAATGCTCAGAAATGCACTAGAGCTACATGAAGACAGCCTTCCAATGCTGCCAAAGAGAATAAACGGAAAGCTGACTCCTTTAAGATAATCCATTTATAGTAGAATGATGTTAAATTTGGAGATTAATTAGGGGGAGTCCTCCTAATTAAGAAAAATCTGATTCCAAATAAGAATTATGTCACAGACACTAAAACATCTTGATCCTAGCACATAAACACCAACAGGAAAGGAACTCCAAATCTTAAGAACCAAATCTCGAACGGAATCTCGAACGGAAGTGCCATTTCAAGTCAGTGGGGAAAGGTTGGCTTATGGAATGGTGTTGAGGCAGCCTAATTATCACAAATCCCAGAAACCATGTAAGGAGAAAACGATAAACTCGATTATGTAAAGAGAATTTCTACATAGCAAAATAGTACCAAAATCAAGTCCAAAACCAAAACCAAATGAAAACGTGGCTAAAAGATGTTTGCAAGTATGTCGTTGCCACTGGTCAGTCGGTGGTGAAAGCCCCGCTATTCCTTTTCAATAAGGAAACGTGCAATTTTGGAAAATCTGGTGACGGGCTTGAAAGATGGGGAAGTTATGCTATTGAAGATTTTAAGCTAGAGGTTATCTTAAAAATAGCAAGAACTACTTGTAACAATGTTTATAGAGCATGCTGTATTGCTATGAGTTATGTTACTGAGTGGCCTCAGGTAAAAATCTAAAAATTAAAAGAGATCAGCACTGTTTTTAAACTCACTTGTGTTCATTTTCCAGCAGTGTACATAGTTGCATCTCCAGAGTGCCGCTGCAAAACCCACTGGCACCGAAGTACACAGAGAATACTACCCAACCAGATACTACCCAACCAGCAGCCTTGTGAGTCCTACCCAGATCCAAAGAACAGCAGGGGAAACCTCTAAAGAATCATCTTGATGTTATGATTTAGGAGAACAGCACTAGACTTGACGTACAAGCAAACTCTAACTCAAGAATGCCCTCTGCTGAGGTAAGACCTCCCAGTCAACTGCTGACACCCAGGCTGACAATTCCACTGCTGCTTCCCATGCCCACCATCACCAGACTAGTTCAGCCCTTCATTACCACCCCCATGCCCCCCCCAACACACACCCTGCCCCGCCCCACGACGAGACTCTAAACAACTTTACAACATCCCTTCAGATCCAACCTAGTATCTTCCTCCCATGCTTTGCTCTGGACCTCCCTGTGCCCATTGCCACACGTTCCTTCCCGTGCACCTAGGCTGCTGGTTTCTCAACCATGCTCCTAAATCTATCTCTGCTATTTCCTCCATCTGGAATGTCCTTTTCCCCACCACTTCCTATAAAAATCCTAAATACGGGGCTTCCCTGGTGGCGCAGTGGTTGAGAGTCTGCCTGCCAATGCAGGGGACACGGGTTCAAGCCCTGGTCTGGGAAGATCCCACGTGCCACGGAGCAGCTGGGCCCGTGAGCTACAAATACTGAGCTCTGCGCGTCTGGAGCCTGTGCTCCGCAGCAAGAGAGGCCGCGACAGTGAGAGGCCCGCGCACCGCGATGAAGAGTGGCCCCCGCTTGCCACAACTAGAGAAAGCCCTCGCACAGAAACGAAGACCCAACACAGCCAAAAATAAATAAATGAATAAATAAATTAAAAAAAAAAAATCCTAAATACGCAATGACAACCAGTCTCAATGCCCACGGGAAGCCATCTGTGGTGTGCCCATTTCGGGGGCACTTCGGTCACATATTCTGACTCCTAGTTATGCTCACTCTGAACTATGTACACTAAGAGTAAGCAGAGTCTCCTTTCTGGTTACAACACCAAAGTTTAAACTACTTAATGCCCTAAATCCGTGTTCAAGTAGGCGACGCTCTTGTCGCCTCCCCGTGTGCTAATCAATCAAACATATCCCAGAATGACTCCTCTTCCCCAAACAAACCACCTACCAACAAAATGGGAGAATACAGCCCATGGGTATGGTTTCTAACCTTACATATGTCAACAGACGGCCCGGTTTATTCAAATAATGGCCTGGTCCCCTTCTCCGACAATATCTTATTAAGTCTAAGGAAGTGGAAGTACAATCGTCGTTCAATTGTCCAAAATCACTTTAGGAGGGAAGAAAACAATCTGTGAAAACCCAGGCGTGAATCAGATAACAAGGCCTTTCTGGTAACAACAACTGCAGCTCGGTATGTACTTGACACCCTCTGCCTCTAAAGCTGGTCTGAGACCATGAAGGGAACAATTAATACCACCAGAAATCCACATACCATCAATTCAGATGCCACTGTAATGACTTGCAGAACACTGCAGTGTGGCTGTCTAACTGGTACTCCCCTGCTTCCGTGCATCTTATCCACAGCTTCAACCGAGCCTCGCGCTGCTCCCAACCAGTGGACACGGCTTTATCACCACCACAGCGCAGTTAAGAAACTAAAGGCTAGGAAGCCAGACCAGCCCCGGCTTTTTGTGCACTGCCCACCACAGGAAGCCACTCCTTACACTGTCGCATGAGAATCACGTTTATAACACTGCTCTTGGGCAGTGGTTACCAATTTCACACACGAGTTCAATTCAGAAGTGAAACAAAACCAAACCAACCGAGGGAACACAGCCTTCTACTTTGGTATGGATAGAATAACCAACAAAAACCACTATCAATCACTGCCTCTAGAAGAGAAGGAAATTTCTGGCTCCACAGTTTGGGTACGGTTAAGATCTGTGCATTTTACTGAACGTAAAGATTACTCAAAACCAACCCGCCCACCCCTAAACAAACACTGATATGCATGCTAAGGTGACTGGGGGTGAAACGCACTGGTGTCTGACAGACACCTCCTTTCAAGCAGCTAAAAATCAGAAGGTGATAAAACAAATGTAACAAAATGTTAGTAAATAAATTACAGAAACAAGGATCTATGGGAATTTACAGTGTAACTCTTTACAATGTTTGGCATGTTTGAAATTTTTCATAATAAAATATTAGAAAAATACCCAAAATGGCTAAAAAGAGTGTGGTCTTTTAAAATGAAATGCAGCTTCATTAAAAAGTGCGTTTTTCACGGTGAGCCACTGCAAAACTACATCTTCAAAGTTAAAAGGCTGATGTTTGGGAACCACCTGGACAGCTCACATTCTGAACGTCTACTTCTCCCCAACTCCACATCCACTACCCTGCGTCCAAGACACGGGGACGCCTCCTCCATGAGCTGCTGAACAGACCACCTGGCCTCCCCATCCAGTGTGTGTTAAGACAGCATGGAACCGCGTTACCCACCGGAGGCTTAAAACGCTCCAGTGGCTCCCCACAGCACCTGGATTAAAACCCAAGTTCCCCACCAGGCCCTACACGACCGTACACTGCCTGACTCTCCCACAGCTACCCCCACTACTACGCTGCAGCTACGCATCTTTCTGTGCCACTGTATTCTCTCTGTAGACTCACTTCTATCTGAAATGACTTACACGTTTATTTGCTTACTTGCCAACTCTCCCCATAACTAGAATCAAACTCCATGAAGACAGAGACCTGAAACAATGCCAACCCATTCAGTTAAGGCTTTAATACATATTTGATGAATCTGATTCAAGCACTGGAAGTTCCATTTTTAACAACCAGTTTGCCCAGAATTGCAGTAGCAACCAAAAAATTGAAGGCATTAGCAGAGGAAATAGCTCTCTATCTATCTTATACTTCACACTAGGTCCTGAGAGTCACTACTGCAGTAGCAGTGTGGCTCACAAAGACGTAACAGAGATGACCTCTGCTCCAGTTACTATTAAAAGTAGACTTCTCTCCCATCTTTGCTACTACAGTAGAAACACATGAAAGCAGAGATAACGGATATGATTGTTTTGATATTGAAAGGAAAATTCCTAGATCTTGTTTTTATAATTGAGGGAAGCAATGTAAATGGAGAAAATACACAAGTTCACACATGCAAAGGTAAGTGTAAAAAATAAACTGACATGTTACTTAAACTTACTGATCAATGAACTCCACACCAACACCAAAGGCTTCTGCCATATAGCCCAGGGTTAATGACCTGTATGACTCGAGCAGCTGGCTGTACGCGTGAATCCGCATCTCTCTCACGTAGAATCGATAATGAGGAGCAAAAAGCCAGTCCTTTTTCATTTCCTGTTCCACAACAGCTGCAATGAATAACATGACAAATTATAAGGACCTCCCTTTGGATAAACTGATTAAACTGGAGGATGGATTTATAACATGATAGAAATTAACAGCCTTTATCTATAAAGTGTATATAGAGTATTAATGAGCAATCCACACACAAGTGCAAATTATTTTACTGAATACTACTATCACTGTTCTAAATAATGAGGATACAGTAGGAAACCAAAGGACAAGATCTCTGCTGCCACAGCAACTAAATTTTCAAAGAGAAGAGATAAATGAACAAATAAAGAAGGTACTCTCTGAAAAGAACGAGTTCTGTAAGGAAAAGAAAACTGATGTGATAGTGAACAGGAGGGCTTCCATGGGATTGGAGTCGACAGGAGAAGACTTCTCCGAGGAACCTGCCCTGCAGAGAGCAGGAAGTTTAGAGCAACACAAAGAATGCAAAGATCCAAGGCAGGAAGAGCCTGGCTAAGCCCAAGAGCAGAAAGGA
Organism: Phocoena phocoena; assembly: GCF_963924675.1. Lineage (NCBI taxonomy): Eukaryota > Metazoa > Chordata > Mammalia > Artiodactyla > Phocoenidae > Phocoena > Phocoena phocoena. Next base: position 25,928,846 of record NC_089228.1, on the reverse strand, counting down.
GAGCAGGTTCAGAACGTAGCAGGAGGACAGCTACAAGGATACAGAAGGTAAGCAAGACAAAAGATTCAAGAATATACTTATGTTTCTGGCTTGAACAAGATAAAAATCCCTGGAGAATTTCTTTTTTTTTTGAGTCGCTTTGTGTGTGTGTGTGGTGGTGGTGGTGGTGGTGGTGGTGGTCGGGGGTGGGGGGGGGGTGGGGAGGGAAGGATTCAAACATTACACTTCAGCAGGGTTGAGGTGGATTCCCCTGTCAGACACCCAAGTCAAAGATCCCAAGGCTTGGGTCTGATGCTCACTGGCAAGTGTGGGGCTGGAGACATGAATCTGGAAATCACTGCCATCCATATGTATTTGATGACAGAATTATAGAGATAAGGGCAATGACCAAGCCTGGGCCAGTTAGTCACTGAGAGGCCTAACAAAGGATGAGGCAGTAGGTCCAGAGAAAATACATTATTTCAATACACTGAAGTTCTAAGGTCCTTAAAAAAGGATAACTGGCAGTTAGAAGGAGTTCTGCCTGTTTGATCTGCCACTACATACACAGTGTCTGATGTCCAACAGCCACTTAAAAATACTGACTCAATACCAGCTATTTCCAAAAGACATAAAGATACATTTTAAAGAAAAAGAAAAAAACCTACTTACAAAACTGCATGTAAAATACACCCACACATGTTTAAAGGTGTTACGTGCTTATATGTCTGGATACAAATGCCCTTGGACGGACACCCTTGGAACGTGAAATCAGTAGTTGCCTCTAGAGAAACGACCTGGGCAATCAAAGGCTAGAGAAACTTTTTCTTCTTTCTATGATACAGTTTGAAAATTTTCCATGTATACAAAAAACTCTGGGGTTTTTTTTTGGTGTGTTATTTTCTGACTTTTAAAGTACATATAATGAATAAAAGTTCTGGAAGGATATGTAACAATCTTAAAATGTTTCTATTCCGGCAGAATTCTGTGTATGTGAACGTGTAAATGAATTTGGACCTAGGACTGTCTCATCTCAGTTTATTTTTAGAAAACCAGCATGTATTACCCAGAAAAGGATGCTATTTTATCTTTCAAATAAAATATTTCATAGTACAAAGTCTATGTATATTTGGAGAAGCAAAAAGGCTTATTTATATATAAAACCAAATAAATGCTACATGCCTTAGTACGTAAAAGGAGAGAGTAAATGATACAAATTATGACTGTTGTCAAAAAGATTTAACTATCTGTCCTGTGTATTTTAAATATCTGGGAAATCACGAGCAGGCACCAGGCCCTGTCCCCACTGTCCCAGAAATGTGCGAACAGCAGCCACCCATATGAGACCCGCCACAAGGCACCAAGTGCTAATTAACCCCACTATACCAGGAAGGGCCACTATACCTGCACACCCATATCAAGTGGATAACAGCCAGCACACGCTGAGCAAAGAGGCAGCAAGCATCCAAACTAAAAGCCACCACTCGATTCCAGAGAAGAGGGCAGAGTAGAGGGACTTGAGCTCACCCACTCTCGCAAAAACACCAAAATCACAACCGCTGAACGACCACTGATAAAGAAGACTGGAACCTACCAACACAGATATTTCACACTCAATGAAAAGAAGAAGCCACAACAAGACGGCAGGAGGCGCACTGTTGTGACATAATCGAATCCCATTCCTGCCGGGCGAGTGACCCCCAAACTGGAAAATAAATATATCACAGAGGTTCTCCCACAAGAGTGAGAGTCCTGAGCCCCACATTAGGCTCCCCAGCCTGAGGGTCTGGCACTGGGAGGAGGAATCCCAAAAGCTTTGAAGGCCAGTGGGGCTTGAGTACAGGAGCTCCACAGGACTGGGGGGAACAGACATGCCACTCTTGGAGGGCGCACACAAGGTCTCATGTACACTGGGACCCAGCACAAAGCAGCAACTCCACAGGAGCCAGGGCTAGACCTAACTGTGAATCTTGGAGGGTCTCCTGGGGAGGCAGGGGCTGGCTGTGGCTCACACCAATCACTAGTCTCTGCGGGGAGGCCCCAGAGACTATTGATCAGCATGAGCTCTCCTGGAGGTCACCATTTTGGCATCAAGACCTGGCCCTACCCAACAGCCTACAGGCTCCAGTGCTGGAAAGCCTCAACCAGCAGGATGGGAACACAGCCCCACCCATCAGCAGACCAGCTGCCTAAAGCCATACTGAGCTCCCAGCCACCTATAAACACACCCCTTGACACTGCCCTGCCCACCAGAGGGACAAGACCCACCAGTGAGCAGGCACCAGTCCCTCGCACCAGGAAGCCTGCACAAGCCTCAGGACCAACCTCACCCACCAGAGGGCAGACACCAGAAGCAAGACGAGCTACGATCTTCCAGCCTGCAGAAAGGCGACCACAAACAGAAAATCAGACAAAACGAGACAGCAATGTGTTTCAGATGAAGGAACAAGATAAAAATCCATAAGAACAACTAAATGAAGAGGAAGTAGACGACCTACCTGAAAAAGAATTTACATTAATGACAGTAAATATGATCCAAGATCTCAAAAAGAATGCAGGCACAGACCAAGAAGTTACAAGAGACGTTTAACAAAGAGAAGATTTAAAGAATAAACAGAGATGAACAACACAAAAACTGGAATGAAAAACAAACTAGAAAGGATCAGTAGCACAATAACTAAGGCAGAAGAATGAACGAGTAAGCTGGAAGACGGAATGGTGGAAATCACTGTCACGGAACAGAATAAAGAATGAAAAGAAATGAGGACAGTCTCAGAGACCTCTGGGATAACACTAAATGCACCAACATTCACATTATAGGGGTTCCAGAAGAAAAAGAGAGAAAGGGCCTGAGAAAATATTTGAAGAGATTATGGCTGCAAACTTCCCTAACATGAGAAAGGAAACACTCACTCAAATCCAGGAAGCACAGAGAGGCCGATACAAGATAAACCCAAGGAGGAACACTCCAAGACACATATTAAACAAAAAGTAAAGACAAAGAAAAAATATAAAAAGCAACAAGGGAATAGCAACAAATAACATACAAAGGAACCCCCATAAGATTATCAGCTGATTTTTCAGCAGAAACTGCAGGACAGAAGGGAGTGGCATGATATAAAGTGATGAAAGGGAAAAACCTACAGCCAAGAATACTCTACCCAGCAAGGCTCTAGTTCAGATTCGATGGAGAAATCAAAAGCTTTACAGACAAGCAAAAGCTAACAGAGTTTAGAACCACCAAACCACCTTTACAACAAATCCTAAAAGAACTTCTCTAGGCGGAAAAGAAAAGGCCACAACTAGAATCAAGAAAATTACAAATGGAGAAGCTCACTGGTAGAGGCAAATACAAAGTAACGGTAGGAAATCATCCACACGCATATATTATATCAAAACCCGCAATTGTGAGGAAAGTACACAGGCAGGATACTGGAAATGCATTTGAGATTAAGAGATCAGCAACTTAACACAATCCTGTACATATACAGACTGGCATATCAAAACCTCATGGGAATTACAAACCAAAAATCTGCAATAGAGACACAAAAAAGAAAACGCAATCCAAACACATCACTGAAGATAGACATCAAATCACGAGAAGAGAACAAAAGAGGAAGGAAAGAAAAAAAGACCTTCAAAACCAAATCCAAAATAATTAACAAAATGGCAATAAAACATTCATATTGATGATTACCTTAAATGTAAATGGATTAAAAGGTCCAAACAAAAGACACAGATTGGCTGAATGGATATAAAAACAAGACTCGTATACATGCTATCTACAAGAAATCCACTTCAGATCTAGGGACACATACAGACAAAGTGAGGGGATGGAAAAAAGGTATTCCATGCAAATGGAAATCAAAAGAAAGCTGGACTAGCAGTACTCATATCAGACAAAATAGACTTGAAAATAAAGACTTGCAGGAGACAAAGGAGGACACTACATAATGATCAAGGGATCAATCCAAGAAGATGTGACAGTTGTAAATATATATGCACCAAACACAGGAGCACCTCAATATATAAGGCAAATGCTAACAGCCATAAAGGGAGAAATTGACAGTAAGACAATAATAGCAGGGGACTTTAACATCCCCCTTTCATCAATGGACAGATCATCCAGACAGAAAATCAATAAGGAAACACAGGCATTAAACGACACATTAGACCAGATGGACTTAATTGATATTTACAGAGCATTCCATCCATCCGAAAGCAGCAGAATACTCATTCTTCTAAACATTCTCCAGGACAGATCACATCTTGGGCCACAAATTGAGCCTCAGTAAATTTAAGAAAAGTGAAATCGTATCAAGCCTCTTTTCCAACCACAGCGCTATGAGATTAGACATCAGTTACGGGAAAAAAACTAAAAAATACAAACACATGGAGGCTAAACAATGCTACTAAACAACCAATGGCTCACTGAAGAAATCAAAGAGGAAATCAAAAATTACCTAGAGACAAATGACAATGAAAACATGATGGGCCAAAACCTTTGGGACACAGCAAAAGCAGTTCTAAGAAGGAAGTTTACAGCAATACATTCTTACTTCAGGAAACAAGAAAAATCTCAAATAAACAACCTAACCTTACACCTAAAGCAACCAGAGGAAGAACAACAAACAAAACCCAAAGTTAGTAGAAGGAAAGAAATAAATGAAATAGAGACAAAAAAAAAATAGAAAAGGTCAATGAAACTAAAAGCTGGTTCTTTGAGAAGATAAACAAACTTGCTAAACCTGTAGCCAGACTCATCAAGAAAAAAAAGGGAGAGGACTCAAATCAATAAAATGAGAAATGAAAAAGGAGAAGTTACAAGGGATACCACAGAAATACAAAGGATCATAAGAGACTACTACAAACAACCATATGCCAATAAAATGGACAACCTGGAAGAAGTGGACTAATTCTTAGAAAGATACAACCTTCCAAGACTGAACCAGGAAGAAATACAGAATATGAACAGGCCAATCACAAGTACTTAAATTGAAACAGTGATTAAAAAACTTCGAACAAACATAAGTCCTGGCTTCACAGGTGAATTCTGTCAAACATTTAGAGAAGCATGAACACCTGTCTTTCTGAAACTCTTCCAAAAAATTGCAGAGGAAGAAACGCTCCCAAGGTCATTCTATGAGGCCACCCTCACCCTGACACAAAACCAAAGATACCACAAAAAAAAGAAAATTACAGGCCAGTATCACTGATGAACATAAACACAAAAATACTCGACAAAATACTAGCAAACCAAATCCAACAATACACTAAAAGGATCTCACAGCATACTCAAGTGGGATTTATCCCAGGTATGCAAGGATTCTTCAGTATCCACGACTCAATCAGTGTGATACACATTAACAAACTGAAGAATAAAAACCATATGATCATCTCAACAGATGCAGAAAAAGCTTTTGACAAAATTCAACACCCATTTATGATAACAGCTCTCCAGAGTGGGAATTGAGGGAACTTACCTCAACATAATAAAGGCCATATATGACCAACCCACAGCTAACATCATTCTCAACAGTGAAAAGCTATAAGCGTTCCCTCTAAGATCAGCAACAAGGCAAGGATGGCCACTGTCACCACTCCTATTCAGCATAGTTTTGGAAGTCCTAGCCATGGCAATGAAAGAAAAAGAAAGAAAAGGAATCCAAACTGGAAAAGAAGTAAAACTGTCACCGTTGGCAATGACATGATACTATACAAAGAAAATATGCTACCAGAAAACTACTAGAGCTCATCAATGAATTCAGTAAAGTTGCAGGATACAAAATTAATACACAGAAATCCTTTGCATTCCTATATACTAACAACAAAAGATCAGAAAGAAAAATTAAGGAAACAATCCCATTTTCCATCACATCAAAAAGAACAAAACACCTAGGAATAAACCTACCAAAGGAGACAAAAGACCTGTACTCTGAAAACTGTAAGACCCTGAAGAAAGAAATTGAAGATGACACAAACAGATGGAAGGATATATACCATGTTCTTGGATTGGAAGAATCAATATTGTCAAAATGACTGTACTACCCAAGGCAATCTACAGATTCAGTGCAATCCCTATCAAATTACAAATGGCATTTTTCACAGAACTAGAACAAAAAAATTTTTTTAATTTATATGGAGACACAAAAGACCCTAAATAGCCAGAGCAATTCTGAGAAACAAAAACGGAGCTGGAGGAATCAAACCCTCTGATTTCAAACTATGCTACAAAGCTACAGTCATCAAGACAATATGGTACTTGGCACAAAAACAGACATATAGATCAACAGAGCAGGACAGAAAGCTCAGAAATAAAAACTCAGGCACTTATGGTCAATTAATCTACAACAAAGAAGGCAAGAATATACAATGGAGAAAAAACAGTCTCTTCAATAAGTGGTGCCGGACAGCCACATGTAAAAGAAATTAGAACATTCTCTAACACCATACACAAAAATAAACCTGAAATGGATCATAGACCTAAATGTAAGGCTGGACACTATAAAACTCTTAGAGGAAAGCATAGGCAGACCACTCTTTGACATAAATCACAGCAATATCTTTTTTGATCACCTCCTAGAGTAATGAAAATAAAAATAAGAATAAACAAATGGGGCCTAATTAAACGTAAAAGCTTCTGTACAACAAAGGAAACCATAAACAGAATGAAAAGACAACCCACAGAATGAGAGAAAATATTTGCAAATGAAGCAACCTACAAGGGATTAATCTCCAAAGTACACAAACAGCTCACACAGCTCTATGTCAAAAACAAACAATGCAGTCAAAAAATGGGCAGGGCTTCCCTGGTGGCGCAGTGGTTAAGAATCCGCCTGCCAATGCAGGGGACATGGGTTGGAGCCCTGGCCCAGGAAGATTCCACATGCCATGGAGCAACTAAGCCTGTGCACTATAACTGCTGAGCCTGTGCTCTAGAGCCTGCGGGCCACAACTCCTGCGGGCCACAACTACTGACCCCACGTGCCTAGAGCCTGTGCTCCTCAACAAGAGAAGCCACCGCAATGAGAAGCCTGCTCGCCGCAATCAGAGGAAAGCCCACACGCAGCAACAAAGACCCAATGCAGCCAAAAAAATAAAAATAAAAATGAGCAGAAGATCTAAATCAACACTTCTCCAAAGAAGACATACAGATGGCCAAAAAGCACATGAAAAGATGCTCAACATCAGTAATTATCAGAAAAGTGCAAAGCAAAACTACAATGAGGTATCACCTCACAAGGGTCAGAATGGCCATCATCAAAATGTCTACAAACAATAAATGCTGGAGAGGGTGTGGAGAAAAGGGAACCCTCCTACACTGTTGGTAGGAATGTAAACTGGTGCAACCACTATGGAGAACAATATGGAGGATCTTTTAAAAACTAAGTATAGAACTACCATATGATCCAGCAATCCCACTCCTGGGCATATATCCAGAGAAAACCATAATCCGAAAAGTTACATGCAACCCAGTGTTTACTGCAGCACTATTTAAAACAGCTAACACATGGAAGCAACCTAAATGTCCATTGACAAAGGAATGGATAATGAAGGTGTGGTACACATATACAATGGAGTATTACTCAGCCACAAAAAAAGAATGAGATAATACCATCTGCAGCAGCACAGATGGATCTACAGATTATCATACTAAGTGAAGTAAGTCAGACAGAGAAAGATAAATATATGGTATCACTCATACGTGGTATCTAATTAAAAAAAAAAAGATACAGGGCTTCCCTGGTGGCGCAGTGGTTGAGAGTCCGCCTGCCGATGCAGGGGACACGGGTTCGTGCCCCGGTCTGGGAAGATCCCACATGCCGCGGAGCGGCTGGGCCCATGAGCCATGGCCGCTGAGCCTGCGCATCCGGAGCCTGTGCTCCGCGACGGGAGAGGCCACAGCAGTGAGAGGCCCGCGTACCGCAAACAAAAAAAAGATACAAGTGAACTTACTTACAAAACAGAAACAGACTTACAGATATCAAAAATAAACTTACGGTTACCAAAGGGGAAACGGGAGGGGGAGGGATAAATCAGGAGCTCGGGTTGAACATACACACACTACTATATATAAGATAGATAACCAACAAAGACCTGCTGTATAGCACAGGGAACTCTAATATTCTGTGATAACCTATATGAGAAAAGAATCTAAAAAAGAATGAATAAATGTATACGTATAACTGAATCATTTTCCTGTACGCCTGAAACTAACACACTGTAAATCAACTATACTCCAATGAAATTAAAATATTTTTTAAAAATAAAAATAAAAATCTATCTGGGAAATGAGTAAATTTTAAAAGGTTGCCAGTAGGGATGGGGAAGATGGGAAGAGGTTACCTTAACCATTCAAAAGTTTCCAGGGCTTCCCTGGTGGCGCAGTGGTTGAGGATCTGCCTGCTAATGAAGGGGACACAGGTTTGAGCCCTGGTCCGGGAGGATCCCACATGCCGCGGAGCAACTAGGCCCGTGAGCCACAACTACTGAGCCTGCGCGTCTGGAGCCTGTGCTCCGCAACAAGAGAGGCCGTGATACTGAGAGGCCCGCGCACCGTGATGAAGAGTGGCCCCCGCTTGCCACAACTAGAGAAAGCCCTCGCACAGAAACGAAGACCCAACACAGCAAAAATCAATTAATTAATTAATTCCTACCCCCAATATCTTCTAAAAAAAAAAAAAAAAAAGTTTCCAAAAGCCATCAATTTCATCACACTAGGATAGCACTTCCCCCCATTTTTCTCTTAAATTACAATTACACAGAGCACTCAGTAACATACAGGCACTGTGCTGGTGTCAAGATCACTACAAAGGAAAAAAGCGTAAGGTCTACTCTTAATTATCCCAAGTAGCAGTAGAGAAAAACTCTAAAAAAGAATCACAAAATAATTTGCTGTTTAAAAAATGGGGCAGGGAATTCCCTAGCGGCCCAGTGGTTAGGACTCTGCACTTTCACTGCCAAGGGTGTGGGTTCAATCCCTGGTTGGGGAACTAAGATCCTGAAAGCCACGCGGCGTGGCCAAAAAATAAAGATTAAAAAAAATTAAATAAGTAAAAATAGGTCATTTGACCAATAAGCACATGACAAAATATGCAGCATCACTACTCATCAGAGAAATGCAAATCAGAACCGTAAGATACCACTTCACACCCACTAAGATGCCTACGATCAAAAAGACACACGATAACCAGTATCAGATGTGGGGAAACTGGAACTCTCACACACTGCTGGTGGGAATGTAAAATTGTGTAGCTGCTTTGGAGAACAGTTCAGCAGTTTCTCAAAAAGTTAATCAAAGAGTTACCATATGACACACCAATCCCATTACTAGGTATATCCCCAGGAGAAACTAGACATTGTGTCCACACAAAAACTTGTACATAAACATTCATTCCAGCGTTATTTATAATGTATCCATCATCTGATGAACGGATAAATAAAATGTCGTATATCCATGCAATGGCGTTATCATTCAGCTCTAAACTGAATGAAGCACTGATACATGCTACAGCACGGATGACAGTAAAAGCATTATGCTGGGCAAAAGCAGCTAGGCACAAGAGGCCACATACTGTGTAATTCCATTCATATGCAATGTCCAGAATAAGCAAATCCATGGAGACAGAAAGACTAGGGGCTGGAACCAGGAACGGGAAGTGACTGCTAATGGGTACAGAACATCTTTTGGGGTGATGAAGATGTTCTGGAATTACTGGTGTGGCTGCACACCTTGTCAATATACTAAAACCACTGAAATTACACACTTTAAAATACTGAATTTTATAGTGATTGACATCTCAATAAAAAAAGAGGATGGGGCATAAAATAAGACTAGGAATGCAGAGAAGGGATTTAAAAAATTTTTGGACTGAAGGAAGAAGGGAAAAGCGCCACATTTGAGCAGAATAATGACGAGATCCACACGCAGAAAAAAGGGGAGAAGGGCAATTCTGCAGTACAACCTTGGGTGCAAACCCACCCATCGTGCACATATGGGAAGACAGGGCCATGCAGGTCGTTCACACTTGAGGAGCCCTGTTCCCACGCTGCGTGACGGGAGTAGTATGAATTCCCATAAAGCAGCCTAACTTCATGCAGAAAGCACTCCATAAACACTGGGCCAAAACCTACTCCAAACACAGAAGACCATCATTTGGAGTCCTCCTAACCCTTGTTTTGTAAATTCTACCTACTTATTAACCAAATACTTCCTGAAACTTGCAGCACAAACAAGAGAATTATCAATGCCAAGTTATTTAAGTTTTAGGAAAATCATCTGGGAAGGACCCCTGGGTTGAACACCACAAGCACTTTCAACAGATTTTCTCAACCAACATCCCTTGAAAATGATTTGCAACTCAGCACAAAGATTTAGCTGTTGCATAAATAACCCATTGTTGAATTCAACTCAATTAACATCAACTCAATCCAACGGAGATTCAAGATCTCAATTCTAAAACTCAGTACTTCGAACCATTTGCTCACTTTCTGCCTTACATCCCAGTAAGACTCTAAAGCAGGGGTCAGGCAAACTTCCCCGGCAAAGGGCCAGATGGTTGATATTTTTAGCCACTGAGAGCCATAGAGCTGTCATGTAGTTTTCTTTGTCCTGTTTTCTTAAACGATCCTTAAAAAATGTAAACATCAATCTTACCTCCTGGACCACACAAAAGCACTTGATCAAAGTCTGCTAACCCCCCTATAAACAAGATGGGCAAAAGATTAGCTGTACTGACCAAAGACCTACAGCTGTCTGCACACTATATTTTTCATATATGTGAAAAATCATCTTAGGTTACCTGCAAACAGGGTCAGGAATAAGATGAAGACAGTCAAAACGAGCAACTCTATCCTTACCTAATGATTGGAAGAAAACTGAGTAACGGCATTCATAGAGTGAAAACAGATACTGCCGAACTGCCGGAAGACTGTGCAACACTTCCAGAATCTCTGCTCCTTTAATTACCTAGAAAATTTTTTAAAAACAAATATGTGCTTTAATGATTTTTGTGTATTTAAGGTGTATTTTTGTGTATTTAAGGGGCATTCTTTAAATATGATCCAGTCATTACCTTTTCCCTAAGATCTGGTCTTTCTAAAGCAATCATGCTGACATAGACAGTGTAAGTCACAAAGGTTTTATAATCCATGAGTTCATAGGATGTAAATGTTGAAACAGTGTCAAGGAAGAGTTCAGCTGCCTGTTTGAAATCACGAATAGCCACACAATAAAGACCTTGATATACTTTTAGGCGGTTTCTCCGATCCCAGTCTCCTCCTTCCTCTATCAAGCTATAAAATACAAAACAGTAAGGTGATGATCTGAAAATAAACAGTGCCACTTTTTACAAGTTTTGTGTTATTATGAAAGAGAAAACAGCTTTTAACAACTTAAACCAAAAAGAAAAATTGAAGGAGAACATTTCTGTAAGTAAGAACATTAATTATTTGACCAAATTTACTAGTTGGAAACAAAAGAAAATAGGTAAATTTCTTACATCAATTTCTTATCTGTAGCATCATAATTTAGAGGGAATAAATCCCCACTGCTAAAACGCACCTCTGGGGACTTCCCTGGTGGTCCAATGGTAAAGAATCCACCTTACAATGCAAGAGACGCGGGTTCCGTCCCTGCTCAGGGAACTGAGATCCCACATGCCGTGTGGCAACTAAGCCCGCACGCCGCAACTACTGAGCTCGCGCGCCTCAACTAGAGAGCCCGTGTGCCGCAAACTACAGAGCCCATGCGCCCTGGAGCCTGCACACCACAGCTAGAGAAGAGAAAACCCGCATGCCACAACTAGAGAGAAGCCCACACACCACAACAAAGAGCCAGCACGCCACAAGAGAAAGGTCCTGTGTGCTTCAACAAAGATCCCGTGTGCCGCAACTAAGACCCGACACAGCCAAAAAATAAATAAAACACTAAAAAAATGAAAAAATAAAATTCACCTTTTGGCCTTTTCTGTGTTCCGTGTGATGAGGTCATTATCCATGTAAAATAAGCCAATTCTAAGGAGATAGAACACAATATCCAGTCGGTGACCCAGGGCCACGGTTTTGTCATATGTCTTGCGAAAGGCTGTCAGAGCGCCTTCCTGTCAAGAGAACCAAGGCAACAGGTGAGAAAAGGTTAAAAGTTTCAAAAGCTAATAGCTGTCTAGGATTTTCTTAGCAAGGAGTTGGGGAAACATGTAGGAGTAGAGATAGAACAGTATGGCCATGAGCTGATACTTGTTAAAGCCGGGGGATAATTGCATGGGGCTCCTTATACGATTCTCTCCACTTTTATAAAAAACACATCAACTGTGTCTAAGCATATACTTATATTCTAGAAAACAATGGAAGAAACACATTCACGATTTGTTCACCATTATTTCAGTATTCTCCTTTGTTCTATATTTTTTCCTTTAACAATTACAATACACTACTGTAAAATTACTGTAAACTGTCAATCTTATCACCTAAAGGGTAATAAATATTTTATCTTAATCACTGACTACTGGAACATAATTGAGTATTTAAATATACAATTCTATCTCAAATCATTGTGGAATAAAATGTTTTTATTGCTTTTAAAACATGAACATGTGGGACTTCCCTGGCAGTCCAGTGGTTAAGACACTGAGATTCCACTGCAGGGGATGCGGTTTGATCCCTGGTTGGGGAACTAAGATTCCACAGGCCACGTGGCCTGGCCAAAAAACAGCAAAAAAAACTACCACCACCACCACCAGCAAAAAAAAAAAAAAACCCAAAACAAAACAAAAACAACCCCCAAAAACAAAAAAATGAACATGAATAAAATCATTTGTTTATACTTGGTACCTTTTAGTATGTGTCTGGCTTCGTTTTACGTAATTATTAGTTATGCCTCATACATTTCTAAAAAGAGACTGGCAAGACAGTAATGGGCACACCCAGTACTAAGATCTCGGTTTTTAAATACTATCCCCCAATAAAAGAAACCAGGGATCCTAGGAGAAATGGATGATTCCAGGTTTGGAGAGTGAAAATAACAGGTGAGCCTGTGACATCTTGTTATAAGGAAGACCAAGGAGATCATGTCAAAAGGACCAAGAAACCATCCTGAAGGAACCTGCACTAACAAACTTGTAACAAACTGAGCACCGGAAAGAATAATGACTGTAATCAATACACCACAGTGAATAATAAAAATCCACTAAGTCCATTATTTAGTAATAGTACATAAAATAAAATATTAAAGCAAGAAAGTAAACGGGAGGGAAAAAAGACAACTCTTCTTTTTAGAAGAATGCTATTTAACAAATATGGAACATATTATTAGAACATCACCGATTTACAACCCCCTGATGTTGATTCAAACATATCCTTGTTGAAATTCCTTAAGGCCTGAATCAAAAGCTTTTAATTTCTCATTCACGTGTAATAATTTATCCTCTTTAAAACCAAACCAAAGCAAACCACACGCAGCCTAGAAAGCCACACAAACTATTAGCTATTTTTAAACTGTTCTGTATTTTCCAACTTTTTACAATGACCAAAGCTTCTTTTTTTCCAAACCCTAAATTTATAATCAGAAGAAAAAAACTTGTTTTAAATTTAAACTAAATAATAATAGCTCGTACCATTTAACATTTCAGCACTTTGCAGCAGGGACTAGTCTAAGCTCTTTGCTCCTAGGCACTATCATTATCCCTATTTAACAGATGAGGAAACTCATACAGAGGAGTAAATCATAATTACTGAAGTCAGAAATACAACCCAAGCAATCTTATCCAAGAGCTCACACTATTTAATTTTTTTATATTGACACCGTGTCATCCATTATGTAAATACTTCAGGGGGCACTGCTTAAAATTAGGACATTCAAAGCCCATCCTCTTAACCACTATTACAGAACTACTAAGTTAAAAAATTTAAAAGATCCAATGCTCGTGGGCATCCCTCTTGTGCCCTGATAGTGGAGTATAAATTAGGTTGGCTGCTGTGCAGGAGAACAGGCCACACATACTAAGATAAAAACTGTTCTTCATCCCAGAGATTTCATCTCACAGAATACACCTTAGAGAAACATAAGCATATATACACAAAGAGGCACACACACAGGCATGTTTACACAGCAGTGGCTTGTCCTAGCAAAAAGAGCTGAAAACACCACACATACCCAACCACTGACTAGCTAAGTAACTACAGCATAGCCCTACCATGGACTACTAGCTAGCAGTCAGCCAGAATGAGCAAGATACAGGCACATTAACACGGGAGTCACTCAGATATAATGCTGAATGAAAAAGTAAACAACATGAGTACACTACGATTCCACTGATGTAAAACCAACTTTTAAAACCAATACTACCTAACTGGAAATGTACAATAAAAGAAATTAAAAGATCTGAGGAGATAGAGAATAAAGAAAACCAAAATAGAACTTCAGCATTAACTGTAATATTTTAGTTTCTTACAAGGAGACGATTACCTGTGTAAACAATAATTTTCAAAATGCACCAGAACCAATGCTTCCCAACCAGGATACGTTACAAAAGTGAACTACTAAGAATGATCCCAATTTTGTAAAAACAATAAATAAACACACACCTCCAAACAGGCACTTTGTTTTATTGGCATAGAAAGAGAGGGGGAAGACTACACACCGGTGGCTGTCCGGGGGCAGGTGACAGAATGGGTGTAGCAAGAAGACTACTTTTTCTTTATTAACTTTTTGCACTAATTCACTAGTTCAGGCAAGCAGGTTACCTCTGCACTTGGTGGAAAAGGACGTTAGTTTTTAAAATGAGACATTACTAACCTTGCACAGCGCCCATGTCAGGCTCTACAGAGAGGGGAGGCCATCTCACTCACCTTGTCACCTATCCGGCAGAGGTACTCGGCCTTTGCCATCATCGCGTCTCGGATTTCGCTCTCGCCCAGATTCTTCTCCGCATCTTCCAGCTCCTCGTCCAGACGTTTCAACTCGTCTTCATTTGCCTTCTTCATTTTACTGAGCAGGTCCACGTCCATCTGCCACTCAAGGGATTTGCACAAGGCTTCGTAATAAGGAGCCATGTCTGAGAGCGAACAAGAGGGATGTGGCTTAGGAGTGAGGCCCCGTCCTGCCCTAACCTCAGTGTCTACCCACTCCTTCCTCGTACACGACTGCGAGGTCATCCACCAGTCGCCTACCTGCCAGGAGGAAGGAATGGGACAGAGCTTGGTAAAGGGCTGGGCGGTCAGCATCAGGGCCAGGCCTGTCACCGCCGCCCTCTACTAGGGCCGGGGGGCGGACAACCTCGGTTTGCCTCTCGGCGGCTTCTGTTCCCACAGAGTCTTCCAACAAGGGAAAGGCTAAGCTTGTTTACACACACACACACACTCAGACCCGTGCGTACAAGGGTACAGGGCCCGCTGCCATTCACTCCTAGGAAGGGCGAAAGGAACCGACCCAAGTTTCCCCTCCACCCGCAATGCTGAAGTCCCCGAGACCAGTCGCTAATGACAGTAAGTCATGTCTCTCTTCCGTGCCTGGCACGGGGCTCAATACCTCGGGATCCGCCCGCCCCCCGCCCCGAGGCTGGCCCCAGGGGGGGAGGCGCACAGAGATGCAAACCTCTGAGGGCAAGGCTGGAGGTCCCAGAAGGCGCCCCCGACAAAAGGAAAGCCCCGAAGGGCGCAAAGGCCAGGTCTGGTCTCGGGGACCCCGTCGCAGGGGCGCCCCGGGGTCGCGAGCCCCGCTGTGGAAAACCCCGCAGGCTCGGGAGCGCGGGGCCGCCCAGGCCTAGGCCGCTGACTCGGCTCTCGCGCCGGCCTCACTGTTATCGCGGACGGCTGCCATCAGCTCGTCGCGCACGGCCGCGTCCCCGCGGTGCTCCGGCAGGCTGAGCAGGAAGCGCAGCTGCGCGATGCGTAGGTCCGGATTCTTGGGCAGACCCTCCTCTTCCAGGTTCTCCAGCGGCATCGCGACGGCGAGGGTAGCGGCTCGGAACAAACGGCAACTCAGCCCGGTCCCGCGGCGGCGGCGGCGGAAGTGGAAGGAGTTCGCGACTGCGCCCGGAGGCCTCCAGCCCGGCTTCCGGTCCAGGGTCCCTCTCCGCCCATAGCGTCTCCTGCTGGACACGCCCGGGAATGCCTCACCCATCCCGAATGCGGGCGCCCTCGTGTGGTCGCCGGTGGCTTTCCCTCGCTCTCAGCCACGAGAGTCCCAGAGTGGGTGGTGCCCAACTCCAAGGTTGGATTTCCCTCTCCCCACTGGTAACCATTAGTTTGTTCTCTATATCTGTGATGGCTTTTACTTTTATGTGCATCTCATTTGAATTCTCCCAGTATTAGGAAGTAGTACTATTAGCCCATCTTGTAGATAAGAAAAATGAAGCACAAAGAAGTTAGGGAATATGACCAGCCAAGGTTATGCAACAGCTACGCCTGAATAAAAACCTCTGTCTGCAGCTCGAAAGCTCATGTTCTTTCCGCTCTTCTCAGAAAACGGCTCCCAGAATTCCACACTCTTAATACCAAAGCACCATGACTTTGTTTATGCAGAATTTAAGTCGTTGCGTGCCTGTGTTTTCAGCCTCTCTTTGTTCATGTTGCTACAGAGTCTTCAGAACAGGTAATGGTTACAGGAAATTCCACCTAGTGGATTTTCATAATTTACTTTTACTCTTCCCTCCATTAGAAGTGCCTTTAGGTTGTCCAGGGTTGTTATTTTCCTAATATAAAAACCAAGATGGGGGCTTCCCTGGTGGCGCAGTGGTTGAGAGTCCACCTGCCGATGCAGGGGACATGAGTTCGTGCCCCGGTCTGGGAAGACCCCACATGCCATGGAGCGGCTGGGCCCATGAGCCATAGCCACCAAGCCTGCGTGTCCAGAGCCTGTGCTCTGCAACGGGAGAGGCCACAACAGTGAGAGGCCCACGTACCACAAAAAAAAAAACAAAAAACAAAAAACCAAGATGAACACCTTGGGACGTACACAGCATTTCATATTTTACGTTTTTTTTTTTTTTCCTTAGCATAAATATCCAGGCAGGATTAATAGGCACAAGGAAGGAACCCTTTTTGATTTTCAAATATTGACTATCCAGTGGTTTTCAGAAAGAGTTAAACCAGTTTACACAGTCACTGAAACATTCGGGACTGCCACGTTCTCACCAGCAGAAGGCATTACCATAGGTTTCTAATAGCGCATCTGTTTCGGTAAAAGTAAACATTTTGAAGGCAACTCAAAAGACAGAGAAAATGTAGAGAGCACAGAAAAAATCACCAGCACTCCTTCATGTTAAACTTTTGGTGAAGAACTCTGTAAACCGCTTTCATTCGTTCATTCATTCAGCAAACATCATTGCACGGCTGCAAAGTACCAGGCACAGTTTGAGGCACTGGGAACACAGCAGTGAAGACCATGAAGGCCTTGTCCTCGGGGGAACGTACATTCTAGACACACTTAGCTTCACGGAAATTCACCTAGATATATATTAATAGGATCATTCTAAACTTGTACCTTATAAACTGCTTTGTTCGCCCCACCATGTATGGTAGATGTCTTTCCATGCCGGTAAATATGGATTGACGTCATCACTTCTAATGACCACATAGGATTCTATTATTTTTATGTACCAAGTTTTCCCCTTTCAATCCTTACTTGATATCAATTTGAATCATTTTCATTTTCTCACTCTCGTAAACACGCTAGGGTTGACCATCTACATGCATATATTTTCACACTTGGGTAATTATTTCTTACCCCAAATCCCTAGAAGTGTAATTGCTGAATAAGAGGGCTGAACGTTTTGCATTTTGACATAGTATATAAGGATTAAATTATTTTTCTAAAAATTATACACCAACTCACATTCCACCAACATTAAACAGAGGGCCTGTCTCCCCCTTTGCCAAGACATTTTTATCACCCATTTTAATCTTCGGCAACAGAAACAGTGTTGCTTTCCCATTACATTTCTCTTATTAGTATGACGCTGAATTTCTTTTCACAATTGTACTGACGCTACATATTTCCTCTTTGATGAAATGCCTATCTTGCTTTATCAATTCCTCTACGAAATCTTCCTTATTGATCTGTGAGCACTCTTCATATCTTAAGGAAACTAAATGCTTGTCAACTGTTGCAAAATTTCCTCTAGTTATTTTTCTACATTTTTATGGAATTTTTTTCAACATAAAAGTTTACAGTGTTTATGTAGTTAGATTTGTCGTTCTTTGCCTTATGGTCTCTGTTCTCATGGTCAAACCTTTCCAACACCATGGTTTGAAAAATATTCATCCATGTTTTCCTCTGGTATATTTATGCTCTTCTTTCTTTCCTCCCTTCCTTCCTTCCTCCCTTCCTTCCTTTCTCTCTCTTTCTTCACTTATATCTTTGATCTATCTGGAATGTACATCTAAAGAGAAAGGTATATCATATTTAAAATATTTTTACAATTTACTAGGGGAATAATATATATTTATAATATATATATTTAAACTATACATATATATTTTAATATATATAATATTATATATATCTATAAAACCATATTTTCCAGCCCAGAATCTATTACTTGACATAAGATTTGACAGCAAAGAATATTTGCAATTAGCTCTATCTTAGTGACAAAAGCCTGTTCCCAAATGCCTATCCTCCTGCTTACAGAACTCTCAGGAGTGGCAGCTGTGGTCATGTGACCCAAAGCTGCTCAGATGAGTGAAGCTGAGGGAAACTGATTCATTGGCTGGTTAGCAATTCATGACCAATTTGTCTTGTCTCAACTAGATGAACCGGTTGGGCAGATTCTGTTTTCTTCTGGAGAATCCGAACTAGGAACCTCCCTGACGGTGTTCAGAGAGAAGCTGTCAGGAGAGCCACCATCTGAGTAAGAGTTCCAGAAAGAGAGAACAGAGAAAACTAAGAAGAGAGACACTCTAGAGCTGAACGACACCACGTTTCTAGTTTGAAAGAATCCACTGAGTACCCAGCAATAGGGATTTTTTTTTTAAAGTCGCCCCACTGTGAAAACTCAGAACAGTGGGCACAACAAGAAAATTCCAAGGGTTAAAGGGAAGAAAAAACAAAGTCACTTAGGAAGGAATGAGCATCAGAATGGCTCATATCTTCTGAAATGGGACACTGGGGACCATGAAACAGGGCCTTCAGAGATCAAGGTAAAATGATTACCAGCCTAGACTCCCATACTCACCCTTTACTGTGGAGTGAATATGGGCATTTGAAGACCTACAAAAATCTCAAACATATCTCCCATCTGCCCATTCTCAGGAAGGAAGTCGCAGAGGATGAACTCTACCTAGAAAATGGGGAATCCAACCCAAGGGAAGAGGAATCCCTGGGATGGTATAAAGAGAGAGCTCAGGGAATGGACAAACAACAAGGTGCTACACACAGTGAACTGCATTCAGTATCTTACGATAAACCATAATGAAGAAAATTTTTTTAAATGTATATATATTAATAAGTGAATCACTTTGCCGTACAGCAGAAATTGACACATTGTAAATCAACTATATTTCAATTAAAAAAAAATGTCTGGCAAAGCATACATCAAAATGTTACCAGTAGTTATCTTTGGGTGGCAGAATTATGTGCAATTTTTCCTTTTTTTTTTAAATGAAGTTTCTGCTTTTTTCCAGTGAAGAAAAAAAGAGAGATCTCAGGATGACAACCTTGTCAATGACCTCGAAAGCTCCAGAAGGACTGGAGCAGGAAGTGGGTTCCCCGTGATACCTCTTTTTCTTTCTCCCCCTCTCTCCTCTTCACATGCACTTCCCTAGGAAATCACACTCACAGTAACTTCAAAATCTACTCAGAGTCTGGCCGCTTTCCACCATTTCTCCTGCTAACACCTGGTCCACTCCGCCACTCTCTGCCTCCTGGATCTTGGTCTCCTAACTGGTCTCCCTGCGTCGCCCCTGGTGCTCTTCTTGATAGACCAATCACCATGGTGTGACCCTTTTCAAGTTCAAGTTCCCCTTTAGAGTGGCCCACAAGGCCCTGCGAGATGCCGCCTCCCAACGTCTCTGTGTTGTCCTCTTCGACCCTTCTCCCCTCACTCGTCTGCTGCAGCTCCTGTCTCCTAGCTATGGCCTGAACACGTTAGGCACATTTTCACATCAGAGCCTTTGCCATGACCATTCCCTCTGCCTGGAATGCGCTTCCCCGTGACCCGCTCATCCCTTCAAGGCTGCTCAAAATGTCACCTCTTCCAACTCCTCTGTTCATAATATCATTGGCGCCCCCCCTTCCTGCACTCCCAATCCATCTTGCCAAGCTCACTTTTTTTCCCATACAATGCACCATCATCTAAAATAATATGTTTTGTTAGGCTTATTGCTTATTTCTATCTCCTCCAACTCCAATGTAAACTCCAGGAGGGCAAGAATCCTATCTTTCATGCACATTCAGTGCCTAGAAGATGGCCTGGCACCTAGTAGACACCCACACACATTTCTTGAATCAATGAATGAATGAATAAATAGAGTGGAGGCTTCTAGAAGGGAATCTCCAAAAAGAAGAAACAGATCAAATACATGATGAGTTTGAAAATACTGAGAGTGTATTTATACTCTTGCCTGAGAGTCTAGGTCTGAGATAGGAACTTAGAAAACTATGCCCAAAACCACAAGACAATTATTAACCCCAATTGCACCAAAGTTGTACAGGAAAGAAAAAAGCAGTACAAGCACGTTGTTTAGAAAGACAGGGGTCAAACCCCCAAGACAAGGTTAAAAGTGGTGGCCTCTGGATGTGGGATACTATTGGGGAAGGTGCTGGAAGCCAGGCACTGTGGCTTTTTTCAAACCAAACCTTTAAAAACCATATACCACTTGAATAATTTGAAGAACACATTTAAATATTTGAGAAAAGCAGTCAAGACTCTGCATTTTTGTTTGAAGGCTCTGCTTTTGAATTTATAATCGTGAAGGTCTGGAATCTGCAAATCTCTTTGCCTCCTTAAACAATACTTCTTCCTGGATACATGATGGGTGTTTATTCTTAAATGTGTTACTCGTTGTGGACACTTCTGGAAACCCGTATCTCTGGTGGAGATTTTCCACTTGAGGAATTACTTTAACCCCACAGACAAGAGGGTGAACTCTGACGGCGATGAGCATTCTTGGATGAAAACAACAGACTGATTACAATGAACGCAGGAAAAATTTTGACTTTTATACTTGGGATGCTTTCAGTTGTCATTTATTCTTTTTTTCACCTCACTTTTCACATTTTTATGTGAAGATAAATCTCTCAGGGAATTATGTGAAAATCCTCACTTCTGTCGTTTGATTTATGATTTCAGGTGAAGCCCAGCTTTAAACAAAATCCAGTATAAATTATTAGCCGATGTTTTGAAACCTGGAGCTAAGACATGAAGTATTTCAATTCAAAGAAGGGGGAAGATAAATTCAAGTCCATCAGCAAAGAACTAAAGAATCCTCCCAACCCCCCAAAAATGATCATCAGAGACTCAGAGTTTTGATAAGGAGTGGATATATGATCAAAAACTCATTATTAAGTTTAAGGGAAAACCTGTGTACATAGTCATTAAGGCAGAGAGAGCCGTTTAAATTATATACGACTGGTATTTTCTGGTTTCCGATTCTTCCTACTGTAGATTCGTAACCAAACTTCGACTGCAATTGCCCAGAGACCTAAATCACAGGGGATTCTGGGACTCATCACCAGGTGCCAACGCTCTCTGAGGCCACGTGCCCAGCTCCTGCCGTCAGGCTCTCTGCTCGGCACAGAGGAGACACATTTCTAGTCAGGTCTGTCTTCGTCTTTGCTTTTTAGCACCATGCCCACTAATTGCAGAGAAATCAACGGAACCCTGAACTGTTGCCGTGATTGGCTTGATCAAAGGGGTTCTTTGACCCATATTGACAGCTCATTATTGAACAGTAAATTGCCCATTCCATCAACCTCTCTGTAGCCATTAACTCAATTTGACTGGATTAACTAGTTTCACAAAGACCCTGCTAGAGAAGCCTGAAGTCTGGGGTCTTTGTTGCCTCTTGGAGAAAAAATAAACATGCCTCTTCTTTGTAGAATCCAGCCCCCTAGAAATTAAAACGTTGACTTGACATGGGCTATGGTGAGCTCAGGGCAGGGATGTCTCCTTTATCAGCTCTGCTTCTAGGGTTTATTTTTAAATCATACTTTCTTCATTTATGATGAGTGTTACAAGCTCTCTTCTATTGCAGCCTGGTTTTATTTAGAAACTCGATCAAGCGGGCCCTCCTTCTTCTCAGCCTTTGTACTTTCCCTTTATGTGAGAGCATCTGGCTCTGAAAAGGATGCTCTGTTTCAGGGGACTGGATTCTTTCATTCTGAGCAGAACGTAGTCAGTTTGCTGTACCAGGCCCCGCAGGCCGCTGATGCGGATGACGACCATGCCCACTGCATTAAAACATGGTCCTCTTAGCGTATAATTAACTTCATCTGCTTGGCTGTGGCGATGCTCACTTTTAATTGCATGCACTTCCAGCTTTTTTACTGAATTTCAAAGGCTTGATATGAGAGGCTGATTACAGCTTCCCCGCTTACGTCCGAGATGGGTTTAAGCAGGCGCAGTTATCTCTACCACTGCCAGCGTCCTTCCTTGGAGGCAGCTACCGATGACACCTCAGAGGATGCCGACTTAGACCATCTGCTCCGAACACACCAAACTCCAGTGTTATGGCAGCACAACGATCAATCCACGGGGCATGCTCATCTCGCCCTCGCTAGAAGACACCTTTGCAAAGAAGCATCTTGGAGGAAGAAGAGTACTTACAAAATGCTCTTATTTCTGGATTTGGTTATCGAGCTGGAATAATTGACGTAAACAATATCAGTGTGATTTTTGATTACTAAAAGCCACTTGCACACAGCAGGAAGTGTCGAATGTGTCACACAGCATGACACTTTTCACACAGCCTCGCCATCATTATACTGATTTGCTGAACAAATATTTATAACCTCCTACTGTGTGCCGAGCGCTGTTCTGGGTGCCGTGGGTATAGGACAGACCGGTAGCCACTAAGTTCATGGAGCTTATGTTCTGGTGGGGGAGGAATGGGGAAAGGTAAACAAACAACAGACCACTAAGTAAATTATTCAGACAGTGGCCAGAATAGCGAGGACGTAAACACATTCTTGGGATAGAGGTGGTAAGGAAAGGCTTTTGTGACAAGGGGACATTTAGGGTAAGATACAAATGATGGACTTGGTTTAGGATCACTTTTTAAGGAAGTTACCTGGTACCAACTTTCTCAGTTCCATTAGTAATTACCTCCCTTCATATACAAAACAAGTGATGAAACACGTGATAGCTTTTTTTTTTTCCCTCTTGACAGTTTAAAAACAAGAGTGCTATAGGAAAGAGCACGGATTTACAACTGGCCTTGTGCAGCCATTGAGAACATAACAGGTAAAGTCATACGCGCGGCCATGTTCCCATTTCTGGTGAACTGCTCAATTATAGAAATATCAATCCTGTTACCTGTCATAGCTCCAGTGCCACCCATTAGCCCCTCTGGAGAGGCTGCCCTAGGGGGACACATGACACACTGTGTAAACTGCAGGTGGCCTAGGAGACGCCCTGGCATGACCAGTTCTGTCCCAAAGGGAAGTACGGGGCACCGAGACTCTTACTTATCAGAACCTGAATTAGAAACGTGGTGGGATTCCCCAGTTGGTAGTGGACGTACAGAGCACAGCATGAAATAGGCGGTGCAGTTAGAGTGGCCACGATCAGATCAGAAAGTTAGGCGCGAGCTGGCAAGAAAGAGCAGGAGGAAGGGATGAATGTCTCACAGAGCCAAGGACTCAGGTGGTGATGGGAAGAAGAGTAGCCAGACAGACAAGAGTGGCGTCACCAACGGGGACAGGCATACCAGAATGAATATGCATCAACCCAGGCTGTGCAGGGACCAAGGTCAGCCTTACGGCCAGAACCAGCAAGCAGCAGATCGGTCTCTACGAGCCGAGTCGTGCTACAGTTTCTAATTGTCCCAAGAGGTCTAGTGCATGCCTCCCCCTCCTCGCCAACCAGACTATTTTCCAGAGTCCTCATGAGATAGGACCACATGGCTAAAATTCCAGGTGGCCCTCCCTCCCTCCCTCTCCCTTTCTTTCCTTCTTCCTCTCTTTCTTTTCTGTTTCTCTCTTTCTTTCTCTCTCTCCCTCTCTCTCTCTTTCTTTCATCACAAGTATCCTCACAATCAATGCTAGTCACTAACCCTCTCAGAGTGAGCCTCTGCCCCTAGTAAGTCTGGTAAAATTGAACAAAACTACATATGCCCTCACCTTTTCAGGCAGCAATCCCACTTCTAATCACTACCCTGAAGATACACCCCCAGTCATACAAAAATACACACGCACACGCTTATTCATGGCATCATTACGTGAAGCTGTACAGTACTGGAAACAATTTACATGCCCCAATATAGGAAAGGGGTCGAATAAGCTACAGCACATAACGCACGACGAAGCATTAGGCAGAGCTAAAAAAGAATAAGGAAAATCCTTATGAACTGATATGATTTCCAGAAATCAAAGGTTATCATTTAACAACAAAAATGATCAAGGGGCGTAAGGCAAAAGGCACTACAAAAGGTATAAATTCAAAGCTAACCACTAGGCCGTAAATACTGAAAGAGGAAAGAAAAGGGTGAGTCTCTGATTTTTGTCATCAGGAGTCTAAGACACAACCACAGAGCCCTGCTAAACATCGTGCAACCAGTCTAGAACACACGGCACCTACATTCCAATTTCTTCTTAAGATAAACTTGAAAAAACTACACTGGACACATCGAAACGGCGCTGTATCCAGCCAATTCAACAAAGCAGAGGCGCGGGAAAGTGAACTTTGGGAAAGAATTAAATAGTGAACATTTAAAGAAGAGCTGTGGTCTAATGGGAAAAATCAGAACTGTGTCAGACTTCCTACTGCTCATCTATACCACTTAGTAGTGCTTTGATTTTGAACATTTTTTTTGCAGGGCGTAGGGTGCAGGTGAGGGAGGTTTCGGAGGTACTCACAGGTTCAGTCCCTTTCCTCCGAGAAGCCCCCGTGAAGGGAACGGAGAGCCGTGTTTCGTGCGGTCACCAGCAGAGGGCAGCAGCGTCCACCGAGTCTCTCAGAGCCCAGCCTGCGGAGGAGCCCGGCTCCCGGGGGCCCCAGGTCCGCCTGGGGATCAGGAATTCCAGGGGCGGTGGGCAAGGCGGCGTGCAGCTGGTCCAGGGGTAAGCGTGTACCGCACGGAGGCACTTGGTATTAATCACAGCCAATTTGGGCGTCTTCTAAATTTCCCGAGAGAAAAATGATAGAAAAACCCTCTCATTTAAAAGCTGAATATGACCTTCAAAACAGTGCCCCTGATTTTAGTTACAAGTGAAGCAAAAGAGCCTTAGAAATCCGTATTCCTAATTTTAGACGTGGATAAAGATAATTTATTATTTCCTTCATTTAGTCAACCATATGGTGATTCAGGCCCTACTACGTGCTCAACTCAATATTACACGTTGTAGGCAAAAAAAAAAAAAACCAAAAAAAAAAAAAAACAAACAAATTAAAAAAAACGTAGACCCCGTAGAAACAAACAATCCAAGTCCAAGTCAAAGAATTTTTCGAAGTGAGTTATGATGATATCAATTATGTATTTTAAAATTGACTTTTAACCATAAAATGAATAATTAGCATTGACGTGGAGGCCAGTATTCTTGGTTAACTCAAACCATTGAGCCGGGTACTTCTTTAAACACTCAACGAATGCTAAATCATTTAATCTGTGTATAACAACCCAGTGAGATACTCTTATGACTGCTTATTACAGAGGTTCATAGAGGTTAAGTAGCTTGACCAAGCCCACACAGCTAGTACATGACAGAGTAGGATTTGAACTCAAGACGTCTGGATCCAAACTCCAGGCTCCTAGCCATGATATCACACTTACCACTGCCAAGCATTGACCATAGCAGAGTCCTCCATGAGGACTGATCTTCCACGAGGACTGATCTTCCACATAGAATTAATTCACACTCCCTCCCTGAACTGTTACTTTCCATCACCCTAGAGTGACTGATCACCCATCCTTCCTACCTCTTTCCCTTCCTAAGAAGTGCCATGTCACATGAACCATGACGTTTAAGAGAAGACAGAATTCTTTTGTTCTTTAGTTTGGGTTTATCCTAAAAGAACATCACACCTCATTCTGACCTTTTCCTTGTACTGTGTTGATAATTTAAGTAACTGTTTTCTTGACTTAATAGAATGTCTCATTTAAGTGTAGCTTCAAAATTAATCACCCAAGTTACCCAGACTCAAAACAGCTGTTATCCTCCCTCCCCTTATCCCCAAGGTAATTTTGCCAGGTCATGTAGTGGCTTCCTCCTGTATTTTCCCTAAAATGTCTCCTAAATCTTCTTTTCCATTTCAGTAGCAGCTACTAGTGTTCCTTACCCCCAGCCTGGGGCTTTATAACAGCCTCTCAACTGGTCTCCAGACCCCGATCCATTCCACAAACCTCTTCCAGATGAAGCTACGAAAGCTATGTATAGATCAGGTCATATTTCTTGCTCTGAAACTTTGCACGGCTTCACTTGTCTATAAAATTAAGTACTGAATCCATCAAGAATTAGTCTTTTCTAATTGGGTCATTTGTAGAGACATGGATGGACCTAGAGACTGTCATACAGAGTGAAGTAAGTCAGAAAGAGAAAAACAAATATCGTATATTAACGCATATATGTGGAACCTAGAAAAATGGTACAGATGAACCGGTTTGCAAGGCAGAAATGGAGACACGGATGTAGAGAACAAACGTATAGACACCAAGGGGGGAAAGCGGCGGGTGGAGGTGGTGGTGGGATGAATTGGGAGATTGGGATTGACATGTATACACTAATATGTATAAAACAGATAGCTAATAAGAAACTGCTGTGTAAAAAAAATAAATAAAATGCAAAAAAAAAAAAAAGGATCAGTCTTTTCACCCAAGCTCCAACTTAGTTTTACAGCTCCCTGGTTCACAAAAGTACTTCATTCCATAGGCAAATTCATAAAGACAGAAAGTAGAAAAGACGTTACCAAAGACTGGGGGAAGAGGAGAGTTAGGCTTAATGGTTACAAAGTTTCTCTTTGAGGAGATGAAAACATTTTGGAAATCATAGTGAAGGTTTATTCAACACTGAATGTAATTCATGCCACAGAATGAGACACATAAAAATGGTTACAATGTCAAATTTTATGTTGTATGTATTTTACCACAATAAAAAAATTCACAAAAAGTATACTTCATTCTAGCACAACTAGACCAATTGCTTCTTCCGCTCTGAACCACATTCCCCGATTAATTTTTACCTTTCCACAAGGCAGAAAAAAAATGGTCTGTCCATATCGTCTATGATTTCTCGAACCTCGTGAGGCTTCCGGCTTCCTCCTTCTGATCAGTGAAATATTACAATAAAAATTTCAGACTGGGCTTCCCTGGTGGCACAGTGGTTGAGAGTCCACCTGCCGATGCAGGGGACACGGGTTCGTGCCCTGGTCTGGGAAGATCCCACATGCTGCGGAGCGGCTGGGCCCGTGAGCCATGGCCGCTGAACCTGCGCGTCCGGAGCCTGTGCTCCGCAATGAGAGAGGCCACAGCAGCGAGAGGCCCGAGTACCGCAAAAAAAAAAAAAAAAAAAAAAAAAAAATTTCAGACTGTCTCTAGTGGCTTTTATTGCTTTTCTGTCCCAAGTTTATAGGAACATTCTTTTCTTTCTTCTCAGTGAGACCTTCTAATAAAAGCCTACAGAAATAGCAAAACAAGTTCATGTCATGGACGCCGCTTTCTAACCAGTTAGATGGTCTCTCGTGGAGTACTTTCTCCAAGGAGGTCATGAGTGCTCTGGACCGTCACGCCATGCACTGTGGTCTTATCTTTCCCTTTTCAAAAGCAAGCTGGCTGGGAGATTTCCTAGACCGTATATAACCGCCAAATGCCTGAACATTTTAACATCCTTCTTTTTTTTTTTTTTACTGGAGAACACTGATGCCACACTTTAAGCTTTATTTTAGGGAAAAATAATTGAACGCCTACTCTGTTTAAAAGGATGCTACAGTTACTGAACAGCAGCTTTACTGTCACTGTGGGATGTCTAAAATTGAAGAGTTCATATGTCTGCAGGAAGAGTCCTAAGCAAGCTTTACTCCAAGAACCTTGCACTCAAAACAGCAAGGTCCTACTGCAGAGCATGGGGACCTACATTTAATATCCTGGGATAAACCATAATGGCAAAGAATCTGAAAAAGGAGAACGAGCCCAGCCGTTCCGCGGCACATGGGATCTTCCCGGACCGGGGCACGAACCCGGGTCCCCTGCATCGGCAGGCGGACTCTCAACCACTGCGCCACTAGGGAAGTCCTCGACTTCAATTTTTAAACATCAATAAAAAAATCTATCAATCAATCAATCAGTCAAAAGAACTCTACACTCAGAGAGGATGAGGAGGGATTCTGGGACTATGGCACCAAGAAAGCAACCTCCTTTGCCTCCATGCTCACCTCCATTGATCTGCTTCTCATGGGGTCCTCTTGCAGAAGCCTAAGGACAGTGGGGTCCAGGTGAGGCCGTCAGCTTTGTGGGGTGGAGAAAACCACCAGAAGTATTTTTCCCCTTGGGCTGGGGAAGTACCTGGAGCCCAGGCTTGGGAAGACCAAGGATGAGAACAAGATAGCGGCAGATGCTGGAAAGAGGTGGGCCCGCAGTCATCTGCGATTCTTGTGACGAAAGTTGACACGGATGGTGCCTCTTGGCATTGGGCAAGGTGACAGCCCTGATTGATATTGCTCCCCCAAGACCCTCACACTGCAGCCACCCCCCACCAACACGCACACAGAAAAACTCAGCAGAAAAGGCCGAGACTTCTCACCTGCTACTCTGACATAGTGGAGTAGCACCTAAGAGAGAAGGGCTGCAACCTAAGAATCCTCTATCCAGCCAAGATCTTCCAACAGTCAGGAAGATATCTGAAGATAAGCAAATAGCCAGAAACTATGATACTCAAATACCCCTTTCCAAGGAAATAGTTAAGATTCAAAACCAACCATAGAGGAACCGCAAGAGAGGTCTCGAGATGGAAGAAGATGAATAGCAGAGGTCCAAACCACTCAACCCCTCAAGGATATACAGGGCCTTTTTATAAACACAAAGCTGACTTTTGTTAAAGCAGTATAAGAGACACAGCATTTATGCAGCAAACTCTACAAGTTAAAAGCACAGAGCAAAAACGATGACACATTCAAGAACTATTTGATAAAATTACTATTATAGTCAGTCTTCTAGATATCTTCCTGAGACAGCATATCCAACAGGAAAAAAATAAGCAAGAACACAGAGGAATTGAAAAATACAATCAATAAGCTGGATATAACTGGTACTTATATACAGAACCTTACATCCATTGAATAGGGAATGTACATTATTTTCAAAGTCCAAGAATATCTATTAAAAGTTATCATAAAGAAGTGACACAAGTCCACAATTAAAACCTTAAACATTCAAAAGCACTGAGATTTTAAACATCACAATTTTTCAGTTCATAATCAAATAAAATTAGATACAAGCAACTCACAGACATAGAAAACAAACTTATGGCTACCAAAGGGGAGTGGGGGAGAGGGATAAATTAGGAATTTGGGATTAAAATATACACGCTACTATGTATAAAATAGATAACCAACAACCTACTGCGTAACACAGGGAACTATACTCAATATCTTGTAATAACCTATAATGGAAGAGAATGTAAAAACAGGATATATATATTTCTATATATGTATAATTGAATCACTTTACTGTACACCTGAAAGTAACACAACATTGTAAGCAAACTACATTTCAATAAAAAAATTTTTTAAAAGATATAAATAACAAAAATGACCAAAAATCTTATCCATTTGGAAACTAAAAAGGAGCTGCTGATAATCTGTGGATTAAAAAGGAACCCCAGAAGAAAAATTACCAGCTATCTAGAAAGCAACAAAAAGCAGTGCACAGCATACAAAACCTGTAAGACACAGTGAGACCCATCCCCGGAGTTCATGGTCTTGAATGCATCTATGGCTAAAGAAAAAAGACCAAGAGGTGCTAAGAATTCACTTTTATAATTTCCTAAAGAGAACAACAAAAGAAACCCAAAGAAACTAGGAAGAGAGATAAAATAAAGATAAAACGCCAAAGTAATAAGGTACCATAAGAGGATAGCAGAGGATACATTAAATCCAAATGTTGCTTTTCTTGGCCAAGACTTATGAAAAAGATAAACCCCTTAAAGGAAAGAGACAGCAAGAGAGATAAAGAGAGTGTGAGCAAATATGGGTAAGAGTAGAAAGGAGAAATAACCACAGAGACAGAAGTGATTAAAATAATTTAGGAGAATAGAATAATCAATTCTACAGCAACAGTTTTCAAAATTAGAAAGGATGGATTCCTAGCAATATGATAAAGTGTGAAAATTGACTCAGCAAAAAACTTAAAAAATTTGAAATATCAAAGAAAAGCTACAGATATTGATAAAAGACCTTCATAAATGTCTTTAAAAGCTATAAATATGGGGCTTCCCTGGTGACGCAGTGGTTGAGAATCTGCCTGCCAGTGCAGGGTACATGGGCTCGAGCCCTGGTCTGGGAAGATCCCACGTGCCGCGGAGCAACTAAGCCCGTGTGCCACAACTACTGAGCCTGCGCGTCTGGAGCCTATGCTCCGCAACAAAGAGAGGCCGCGATAGTGAGAGGCCCGTGCACCGCGGTGAAGAGTGGCCCCCACTTGCCGCAACTAGAGAAAGCCCTTGCACAGAAACGAAGACCCAACACAACCAAAAATAAATAAATTAATTAATTAATTAAAAATTTTTAAAAATCTATAAATATTTGGGAGACATTAGAGATATGTGACTATGGACTGTATATTAAATAATATTCGGGATTATCACTAATTTATATTGCTGTTGCAAGTTAACTATGACAATGCCCTCATTCTTAAAACTTTCATGCTAAGATATTTAGGGATGAGATTCCATGATGTCACGCACACACACACACAACACATACAAATGTGGCACTATCACCATAAATTACAGTAATCAAAACAGTATAGTATTGGTATAAAAACAGACAGAGTTAATCAGGGGAACAGCCTAGACAGTTCATAAATAAAGCCACACCCATATAGACAACTGATTTTTCTTTTTAACATCATTATTGGAGTATAACTGCTTTACAATGGTGTGTTAGTTTCTGCTGTATAACAAAGTGAATCAGCTATACATATACATATATCCCCATATCCCCTCCCTCTTGCGTCTCCCTCCCACCCTCCCTATCGTACCCCTCTAGGTGGTCACAAAGCACGGAGATGATCTCCCTATGCTATGAGGCTGCTTCCCACTAGCTATCTATTTTACATTTGGTAGTGTATATATGTCCATGCCGCTCTCTCACTTCATCCCAGCTTCCCCTTCCCCCTCCCCGTTAGACAACTGATTTTTGACAGAGGCACAAAGGCAACGCAACCAATGGTGACTTTTCAACAAATGATGCTGGAAAAGTTGGATTTCCATATGCAGAAAAAGTGACCTGCCTCTCGACACGTTAAAACCCAGTACTATAAAACTTCTAGAAGAAAACATTGAAGAAAATCTTGTTGACCTTAGGTTAGACAAAGATTTATTATCCAAATCCATAAAAGAATGAATTTATACGTCGGACTTCATGAAAATGTAAAATCTCTGGCCTTCAGAAGACACTGATAAGAGAATGAAAAGACAAACCACAGATTAGGAGAAACTCACTGGAAAGTGTATATGTGATAGAAGACCTGTATGCAGATTATACAAGGAACTCTCAAAACTCAACAAAGCCAGCCACCCAACACAAAATGGGCAAAAGATGTTAAACAGACAGTCACCAAAGAAGATATATCTAGAAGGCAAATAAGCATAGGAAGAAATGCTCCACACCATTAATTAAGGAAATGCTAATTAAAACCTCAGGAGATCCCTGTTACGATGGCTGCAATTACAAGCGGTGGAAGGACGTAGAGGAATTGGAACTCTAATCCACTACTGGTAGGGATGTAATATGTTACAATAGTGAGGCAAATAGCTTGGCAGGTTCTTAAAAGTTAAACACATTATCTGGCAATTCTACTTTTAGATATTTACCAGAGAGAATACACATGCATTCAAAAACATGGATACAACGATTCATAGAAGCTTTATTTGTAATAGCCCCAAACTGGAAATGGCCCAAATGTTCATCAACAGATGAACGGATGAACAAATTTCGGTATATACACACAATGGAATACAGTTCGACAATATAAAGGAATTTGCATACAAAAGCATGGATGATCATTCTGAGTGAAAAGAAGCCAATCACAAACGACCACATATTATACGAGGCCATTTATGTGATATGTCCAGAACATGCAAACCTACAGAAACAAAAAATAGATTAGTGGTGCTTAGGGCTGGGGTGATGGGGAAGTTGGGGGTCCGTGCCCCGGTCCGGGAAGATCCCACATGCCACGGAGCGGCTGGGCCCGTGAGCCATGGGCGCTGAGCCTGTGCGTCCGGAGCCTGTGCTCCGCAACGGGAGAGGCCACAACAGTGAGAGGCCCGCGTACCAAAAAAAAAAAAAAAAATTGACTGTGGTGTTGACTGTACAACCCTGTCACTAGACTAAAAGTGCTTGTATGGTACTTTGAATGTGGGAATTGTATAGTATTTGAATTGTATCTCAATAAAACTGTTATGAAAATAAATAAAAGGAAGACCTTAGTCCCCTGGATTGTCTTCACAGGTATGTGACAGACAACTTTATATAATCCTGATGTCTCAACTTATTTAAAATTACAGCATTCTACTCCTTAATACTTTTTATCCTCTTTTCCCTATTGTTTCCCGCCGACACTTCCCCTTATCTAACATACTGTATATCTACTTCCTCTCATTTAGTGCCTATCTTTCTCAGTAGAATTCAGCTCCATGAGTGTAGGGATTTTTCAGTGGATTAGCCACTGCTGTATCCCCTTTGCTGAAACCAGTGTCTTGCACATAATAGTTGCTCAGTAGATATTTGTTGAACTAATGAGTAAATGAATTAGAACCACTGCTTCTGACAAATGCCTCTGAAATAATGCGCCTTTTGGCGTGCACATGACAATCATGGTTTCAACCTCAGATTCAGCAGCAAACTGTCTCTAATCTCAAAATTCATATATGTAAATTTAGCAAACTGAACCACCTGTGAGAAAATGGGTGGCTGAAAATCTCAGTAAATAACGGACTATGACATTCCCCAAAGAGTGGTGATCAGTGTGCTGTATCTGCTGTTTCCACCTTAACATCTGGGATCTGATTCCACAGGCATCGTATTAACCAAGGCTTCAGGACTGTCAGCCACAGAAACAGGCTCTAGTGGCCTTAGGCAGAAGTGAAATGTATTCAAGGGAGATGTGGATCCTCGCAGGATGCAATTGAAGCCTGGAGACCGGTCTCATTATGGGAGCTCCAAGGAATTCCAGCCATCTGGCCAGTGATTTCAGGGAGTGAAAGTTGGGAAGAAATAATTTTAACATCTGTTCTGCCTTATATCCCTTCTCTCAGGATTCAGAAAGCGGGGAGAATCCAATTAGTCCAGCTGGTCCAACGCCTGTCCTTGGCAAGGCAAGCATCCTGATGGACAGTCCTCCAGGCCCATGCACTTGGGGGAAAGGTCATTCTTCAATGACGTGTCAAGGTGTGTCCCCAGCAGAAGAGGGGACAGTGCTGGAGAGGACGGAGCAACGGTGGTCGCTGCTGTCAGCTTTCTGTTCCGGGCCTTTTCGTGATTAGATGATTAGTGTTTTCCTAAAGGGTGTGATTTCACTCAAGTTTCTACTCAGCAAGCTTGAGTACACAAGTTATGTCATTATGTTCAAATTAATAGAATAGTCACATTATACAATAATACCTACCTCTGAATCTCTTTCTGACTGATATAGATGGAATTCAACTGGGTCATTCTTGGGCAGGGGGATTGGGAGTGGTGAAAAGAGGGGAGCTGCTGTGTCTAGTACTGAGCCAGGCGCCCTTCTAGTCTTGGAGACTTTTCTTTGCCCATCAGCCTTCTGAACTTCTGCCCTTCCCCCACTCCACTGCCCCCCAAATTCAACTTCCTCCCCTCTTCCTAAGGTAATTCCTCAATGAACTTAAACTTTGGGGGAAAAGCTAGGGAGGGAGGCTATTTTCAGGTAATTTGTATTTAAGGTTCTGAATACAAACCTCTCTGGTCACTGTGTTCATTTCCTAGGGCTGCCATAGCAAAGTACCACAGACTGGGTGCCTTAAGCAACAGAAATTTATTTCCTGATCGTTCTGGAGGCTGGAAGTCTGAGATCAAAATGTTGGCAAGGTTGATTTCTTCTGAGTCCTTTCTACTTGGCCTGTAGATGGCTTGCCTTCTTTCTGTGTCTTCATATGGTCTTATCTGTGCCTGTGTCCTAATCTCCTTTTCTCATAAGGACAACAGTCATTGTTTTAGGGTCCACCATATGACCTCATCTTACTTTACGTCTTTAAAGGCCTATCACCAACTATAGTCACATTCTGAAGTACTAGGCGTTAGGATTTCAACATATCAATTTGGCGGGGTGTGGGGGGGCAGGGGGGTGCCCATCATTCAACCCACAACATAATGGAAACACACAGGGAGAACTTTCTTGGACCAGGGGAGGAAGAGATATGGTGACAACAACACAAGTTAATATGCCTCAGTGAATTAACCAGGTATGTTCTGTGACTGGGCCAGCAGTCACCTAACTTGTGAACTCTGCTTCGTCCTTGTTTTGCTTTTCTGCATTAGTAGCCGAGTCAGGGAATGGCAAACGTGTCAGACGTGGTTGATGCTTGTGTGTTGTGAAATCAGAGGAAGGTGGGAGCAGGGGAGTTAAGCCTGAGTTGTATTACTAACCAACTACAATCTTTATGCCCTAAAGATTCACAGAAACCATTTGCAAGTTGGTTCTAAGCCCCATTCACTTATTCAACCAGGGAACTAGAGTACACTTGGGTTAGGGTCCTGCTTTGTGGAGTCCTGCTTGCATCTGAATCCTGGTTCTGCTGCTTATGGACTGTGTGGCCTTGGGAAAAGTTACCTCCTGATGCTTCCGATTTCCTGTCTACAAACTGGATAATAATAATACTGTCTGGGGCTTCCCTGGTGGCGCAGTGGTTGAGAGTCCGCCTGCCGATGCAGGGGACACGGGTTCGTGCCCCGGTCCGGGAAGATCCCACGTGCCGCGGAGCGGCTGGGCCCGTGAGCCATGGCCGCTGAGCCTGCGCGTCCGGAGCCTGTGCTCCGCAACTGGAGAGGTCACAACAGTGAGAGGCCCACGTACCGCAAAAAAAAAAAAAAAAATAATAATAATACTGTCTGATCCGCAGTGATATCACGTGAAATGTGCTTAGAACAGGGTCTGGTCTCTACTAAGTGCCCAAGAAACATCAGCTATTATTTATTATGTGACAGCCAAGAAATTTTAAAATCGTACCTTAAAAATTTATAATCACCTGATGACTTGAGGGAGCTGTTTTATTCTCAAAGTTGATATTAAAAACAGAAATAAATACGTCCGCAGCTCTCTGAATGCCAGATCTGTGAAGACCTAATCCATTTAAAGTGACAGCAGCGCTGGGAGCAGCCGAGGGAGAAGTCACAAAGCCTGGGACTGTATAATGCACGCTGGTCTGTGGACCATCACTTTGCCCCTAGAGACTCTTGCTTTACATACATTTCGAGCCACCTTGCCTCTTGGGTTTTCCAGAAGCAGCAAATTAGAAAGTAAAGGAGGAAAATGCTTAGAAGCAGGAGCACTGAGAGTATCGAGAAGTGACAGGGGACAGTTTGTCAGCTAAGGAAGAAGCAAGAAAATTAAAAAGCCGACCAAAGTCCCACATAACTCAATAACCTCCCGAGGGCTTCCCCGCACGGCACAATGATTGATGTTCTTAGGGGTGACCCGAAGCCCTTCATTCCTTGCCATGGAAACGGCCTCTCCATCCACTCTGCTGCCCCAGCATGAGAAATCAACTCTCTCCTGGTTCTTTCCCTCTACAGCTATCTAGTTGGTCACCAAGTCCTATCCATTCCCTCTTAAATGGATCTTGAGGGTCTGGTGCCTGACAAAAATGGGTGAACATCCTGAAATATTAACCCACGGTCCCCGAAGCGCTACCTTATCATTGTCTGCTGGACATAAGAGACTTCTACCCGGCCTCCCGGCCTCCAGCCTCATTGTCTAAGGACAGTATAATCAGGGTGGGGTGGGGAACACACTCATAGCCGGTGAGTACCTATCAGGTGTCAGACAGCATATGCTCATCGTTCTGTTCCAATCAAAAAATGACACCTCTTGGGCTTCCCTGGTGGCGCAGTGGTTGAGAGTCCGCCTGCCGATGCAGGGGACACGGGTTCGTGCCCCAGTCCGGGAAAATCCCACATGCCGCGGAGCAGCTGGGCCCGTGAGCCATGGCCGCTGAGCCTGCGCGTCCGGAGCCTGTGTTCTGCAATGGGAGAGGCCGCGACAGTGAGAGGCCCGCGTACCGCAAAAAGAAAAGAAATAAAAAAACAAAATAAAAAAATGACACCTCTTAACAGAGGCACAAAGTTGCTATTTTAAGTTATTTTAGGAAATCTAAGTAGATGGATTTAGAGTGAATTAGAGAAAGTGAGGTCATCAGCTTGATAATTCAGATCCCAAGCACCACTTTCACTTCAATTATACAGATAATTGAGAGAAAACTAAGAGAGGAGAGTGGGTAGCTTAGAGCAGCCCTTAATTCGTCACTGTGAACAGACCAAGGTTTGGTTTTCCTTCTGTTTCCGTATTTCACTTTATTCTTCTCTTCTTATGCCACCACAAACTTGAGGAAACATTAACGTGGTGGGTTTTCATAATATCTCTATGGTAGCTCCCTTCTGACCCGTCTCAAGTTATCTGCCGTGGCTCTAATGCAGGGCAGGGCCATGTGCCGTGCTGGGTGTTGGCCGTGTGAGCTGCTTTTGCCGGTGAGAACAAGCTTAGATGGGACTGGCTTACGTTGCAGGAATCACTGAGTTCTCTGTGCAGGAGGATCCAGTGTCCACGCTCACATCTGGGTTATTCTCCACTCACTTTACCCAAGGCTGAACTCCAAAAGACCCATTAACACAAACGCCACAAAGAACTTCAGATTTGTATCTTAAGAAAATTCTCATTATTTTCACTTTAACTCTGAACTGAATGCAAAACGTGCCTAGCGTCTATAATGCAGGCATTTCTAATAATCAGCTTCCTCCTGATCATTAGGTCGATAAAGTGCCTTCCAATTACGAGTCTTAAATGGAGCATTTTGCCTGCAGTGAAGCAATTTGGTTTTTAGCTTGAAAACCTTTGAATATCAGCTGACTTCATTTAGGCATGGACTTGTTCTGGTTTGTTCTAGGGAGTGCCCTTTATTAACAACTGTCGGTCATTGACAAAATACGGCTATTCACGCACTGTCATCACCTCTATTGCCTGTACAGAGCCTGCTGTCCTGGCTTTTCCTCTCTGGTGTGTGTTCCCCAGACTTGATATGAGAATCTCACGCATCTCGGCAGTGCCATGCCCTTAGATCAACAGCGCCCAGTGTTTTGTTCAGACGAATCTCTCAGTCACAAAGCAGCACCTCGGATGGCCAGGTCACACTGCCTGGAGACAGACTGTCCTTACACTGACATTTTCTCTGCCACATCTCTGAGCTTTGCAGTGCATGTCACGGAATGTCACACAGCCATGTGAGAGCACTGCTTCCCCACCA
The DNA here is from genome assembly GCF_963924675.1 of Phocoena phocoena. Classification (NCBI taxonomy): domain Eukaryota; kingdom Metazoa; phylum Chordata; class Mammalia; order Artiodactyla; family Phocoenidae; genus Phocoena; species Phocoena phocoena. Next base: position 25,891,024 of record NC_089228.1, on the reverse strand, counting down.
AAGCGAAGCAGAGGGTGGGAACAAATCCACAGACAATTCAGCAACCAAGGAGATTTTATTCTTAATATCTACTCACCCACCACCTACTCTCAACCATCCCTTGATTGCCTGGGATAATGCCTACTGAAACTCCAACCTTCTTCCGTTTTATTTTAATCTATGATGTGCTCACATTCTGAGCGAGAGAGAGAGAGAGAGAGAGAGCCCAAGAATGCTTCTGGTTTTGTTCTGTCTTTTAAACATTTTGGGCCAATTTTACATTTATATGGAGTAGAAATCGATGCAGATAAAATACTTTTGCTTAGAATTGTCAGCATTTGGGTTTTTTTAAAGTGTGGCTTTTGACCTACGTTGGTCAAATAATTGCATAGATCCAGCTTAAATCACTTTCAAGCTTTTCAGACATTTTCAGACATTTATAAGACAACCAGTTTTTGCATGACTCCATGAGCAATTCTTTTTTTATCCTGTCTCTTCCCTCTTTTTGCTGAGTTTTCTCTTCTGATCCCTTTATAAACAATCTAGAACACATGTAAGTGATGTCAGAGAAATATGCACTCCACCTCCTCCGAAAGCCTGGGAGCACAAAGAAAAGTTTCTTTCTATAATTTCTTTAAAAAGATACTTAACAAAATAACATTTAATTTTTCTTCTAATTAGATGTCTTACTATTACCCAAGAGAAGAAAATTTAAATTGTCTGTAGTTCTACCTTTCAGAGATCATCACTGTTACCATGTTAGTGTGTACGGCCACCTAGTCTCTCTTTTATTATTATTATTATTATTTTGGCTGCGACGGGCCTTAGTTGTGGCGCACGGTCTCTTTGTTGTGGTGCGCGGGCTTCTCTCTAGCTGTGGAGTGCGGGTTTTTTCTCTCTCTCTAGTTGTGGCGCACAGGCTCTCTCGTTGAGGCACATGAGCTCAGTAGTTGTGGCACGTGGGCTTAGTTCCCCGACCAGGGATCGAACCCACGTCCCCTGCAGTGGAATGCGGATTCTTTACCACTGGACCACCAGGGAAGTCCCAGCCACCTAGTCTCTCATAAACACAGAGAATGTGGTAAAAGCTTTCCATAAATTTTTGAAGTCAAATTTTTTTTTTTTTTTTTATGCGTTACGCGGGCCTCTCACTGTTGTGGCCTCTTCCGTTGCGGAGGACAGGCTCCGGACGCGCAGGCTCAGCGGCCATGGCTCACGGGCCCAGCCGCTCCGCGGCATGCGGGATCCCCCCAGACCGGGGCACGAACCCGTGTCCCCCGCATCGGCAGGCGGACCCCCAACCACTGCGCCACCAGGGAAGCCCCTGAAGTCAAATTTAATGGTAAAAATGAAGTCAAGATTTGGTAGCAAATTGAAATAGTTCCAACAGTCAAATAAAAATTACTTTATATAAATCAGAAAGAGAAAGACAAATACCGTATGCTAACACATATATATGGAATTTAAGAAAAAAAACTGTCATGAAGAACCTAGGGGTAAGACAGGAATAAAGACACAAACCTACTAGAGAATGGACTTGAGGATACGGGGAGGGGGAAGGGTAAGCTGGGACGAAGTGAGAGAGTGGCATGCACATATATACACTACCAAACGTAAGGTACACAGCTAGTGGGAAGCAGCCGCATAGCACAGGGAGATCAGCTTGGTGCTTTGTGACCACCTAGAGGGGTGGGATAGGGAGGGTGGGAGGGAGGGAGACGCAAGAGGGAAGAGATATGGGAACATATGTATATGTATAACTGATTCACTTTGTTATAAAGCAGAAACTAACACACCATTGTAAAGCAATTATACTCCAATAAAGATGTAAAAAAAAAAAAAAAGAGAGAAAAAAAATTACTTTACAATGAACTTATTCCTAAAAAGCTGGGGCTAATTCTGATGGAGCTGTCTGGGAAGATTAGCTAAAATACACAATTCCAAGCTTCTCATAGTGGTATTTATGCTAAGTGTTCTTTAATGAAGGCAGAAAAGCTTAACCCCAGAAGAGTAACAAGCTTAGAAACCTGCAAGAAGACTGGATTTGTGTAACAGGGGCAGAAATTGACATCCTAAGAGAAATGGTCAAATAGGGAATTCTTTTTAAGGATCCTACTTCCATGTATTACCATAATACAATTTTATATTTTTGATCAATGCTTTTCTTAAAATTAGGATCTCGTATTGGGAAGGGCACATACACCACCTTTCCACTGGAAAACGAAAGAATGCCAACTTTCCTGTCTTTGTACAATTAAAACAGCAATTTGAAAACATGAACACTTGGCTAAAATTAGATAGGGACAGCTAGTCCTTTTACATTCGAGGGAGCCAAAGTATTGGATATATTCCCTATGACAGGGGGCTTTTCCAAGGATGGACAGAGGTTTCATAAGAGGTTCACTGACCAAAGACTTCGTACCAGTAGCCCAGTCTGGAAAAGAATACTGGTATTTTACGTAAATTTTCTATTTCAAATAACATTTCAACCATTAATTGATAGAAACAAAGGCAAGGATATATCATTGCTCTGGTCTTATCCTCCAAAATAATTTGCTCTTTGGGCCAGTCTCTAGGTAAAGATTGTAACTAATGACTGGTTCCATTTGGGAAACCCATATTAATACAAAGAAAATTTTAAGAGGCCTATGGGCTCTTTTTTTTTTTTTTTTCTCAGTACGCGGGCCTCTCACTGTTGTAGCCTCTCCTGCTGCGGAGCACAGGCTCCGGACGCGCAGGCTCAGCGGCCATGGCTCACGGGCCCAGCCGCTCCGCGGCAGGTGGGATCTTCCCGGACCGGGGCACGAACCCGCGTCCCCTGCGTCGGCAGGTGGACTCCCAACCACTGCGCCACCAGGGAAGCCCTGTGGGCTCTTCTGAACTGCACCCATGCCTAATTATTTCACACATTTATAGACATCAATGTTGCTGCCTCTGTATAGCAGCTGCTCTCTTACTTGGGGCTGCCATGTGCTACAGTGAAGCATCATTCACTGTCCCACAAAACAAGAACAGCCATGGATTTGGGTGTTAACCCAAATGACCAGCCAAAGCAGAATATAACCTGAATACAAGTGGGATCCCGCAGGGCTGGGGCTACGGGCCATGCCCTATTCAAAAACCAGGAGAAAATGCACATCAAACGCCATTGAAATCTTTACTCAGTCTCACAAGAAAACACTTAATAGACAACATTTTTGTGCAAACCTAATTTCCCTTAAAAAGCCTCTCTTCATGATGCTCCACGTTTAAACTTTTACCCTGTAGCCAGTGACTTCTATTAAAACACTGTAAAAAAACAAACAAACAAAAAAAACACCAAAAAAACCCCCCACTGTCTTCTCTCACTCCTCTTCCAAGGGACCTTCTGCCCACATCCAGACCTAAAAGGTTCCTCCATCTCTGCTGTCCCTGTCTTCACTCTCTGCCTTTGTTTCTTTATCATCTGGATCCACTTATCCTCTCTTGCTTCTTTGCCTTTTGTTTTTCAATCCTCCCTAAATAGGAATCCATACCACAAAGCAGTCTGAAAGCTGACCAAGCAATCCAAAATCAAGAACCCAAGAAACCTTCCCTCTTTGATGGAACTAATAGGGATAAAATTGTCAGTTTGTGGAATCACAGGCATGCCTGTTTCCTACAAATGTTTGAAAAGCATTTTCAGAAAGCATCTTTCCACCTGTCTCCTTGCTCCAAAGACTGTCTTCCCCAAGAGAAATGCTCTACGTCTCTGAAGAAGGCCATTGCTTTATATCCATATCCAACTTCTATGTTCCATCTAATTTATTCAATAAACATTTTGTGCTGGGTTACCAGGAAGAACAATTGCTATGATAAAATGGTAACACATTCAAATGGCTGTGAGAACCTGTACTGTGTTCTTTTATCTTTATACTTATACGGGTATAAGAACACGGGTGAAATATTGTGTAAATTACTCAGATGTGGGAAGGCATCTTGCAAAAGGAGGAATCTGAGTTAGAACAAGAAAAACGTGACCGGGAAAAGTGTTCTGGATAGAAGAAAGAGCATTTGCAGAAAAATCTCTCCTCTACGATACAGGAAAGAAAAGCAAAGAGGGGCGTGATACTTCTCTTCAGATGTTTGGAGGGTTCCAATGTGGAAGGCAGAGCAGCCTTGCCCTGAGTTATTTCAGGGGCTGAGAAATGGGAAAAAGAGGCAGGAGTAAAAGAAGCCAAATGTACTCAATCTGAAAAAGAACTTTCTAATACATGGAACAACCTGATAACAGTGATAATAATATAATAGTAGAAAATATTTCTGCTTGTTATTATAGACCAAGCACTGTTCCTTTTTTTTTTTTTTTTTAGCAGTACGCGGGCCTCTCACTGCTGTGGCCTCTCCTGTCGCGGAGCACAGGCTCCGGACGCACAGGCTCACCGGCCATGGCTCACGGGCCCAGCTGCTCCGCGGCATGGGGGATCTTCCCGGACCGCGGCACGAACCGGCGTCCCCTGCATCAGCAGGCGGACTCTCAACCGCTGCGCCACCAGGGAAGCCCCAAGCACTGTTCTTAATGACATATATCCTTTATGGATAAAGAAAAAAATATATCAAATTAATCCTCATGATAACCCTCTACTATCACCATGCCCAATTTATAGATACAGAAATTGAGGCACAGAGATGCTAGGGAACATACCTAAGGCGCCACAACCGGTGACTGGTGGTCCCTGGATTTGAACCCAGGCAGTCTGGCTCTAGCATTTGTGTTCTCAAGTAGTCTGCTATACCTGCCAATGCAAGAGCATATTTCCTATCACCGAAGGCTTCCAAGTAAAGGTTGGGTGGCCCTTCCGCTGGAATGCCCTAGAAGAGCTTCCTGCGTTGAATGGGAGGCTGAGCTCTATCACTTCAAAGGCTCCTTTCACCTCTCAACCGGTGAGGCTGGTAACTCATCTCAAATCTTCCTGACAGGTTCATAACTCATCACCACACATCAAAGTCTCCTTTCTTTCCTCCACAATTCAAGAGCTATGGATTCACAAAACCATGAAACTCCCTCAGTCCCAGCGGCACAATGCTCCCTTCACACTGTCTCCTTATTCTCTCCCAAACTGTGGTTCTGTAGATCGACTCAGCCTTTCTGCAAAAACCCTTTCCAGCTTCCCCTCCTGCCTATCGGTTTCCTTCATTTGTACTCTCTCCCTGTCCACAACTGCATCACCAAGGTCCAGAAATCAGTCTGGCGAAGACACGGTTTACCTCTGAGATTCTGAGGCAGAAGACAGGAGGGACATGGCTGGTCATGCACAGATCAACAGGGCCCTTTCCAGGGCAGGATCTCTCTGCAGATGTATTACTATTGTGACTAAGAGCTCCTCAGGTCTTGAGGGCAGAGTGAGAGGACAGAGGAAGAGGAAAACGTGAGCTCTGTGTGTCAAGCTTGGCCACTCAGGCCTAGAGAGCTTTCTGCTGAAGGGTCTCTCAGCCTTGGCTTGCAAACGGGGAGCCACCTACCCATATCCACAGAACCAGAAGAGACTTCAGACATTTCTGTGTGTCTTAGGAACAGCTGGTGGCTCCTAGATGGATCTAATTAAGCATCTTCCTGGATGCAGGCAGTTCTAACTTTAAGATTAAGAACGTTGCCCAAACGACTGGCTTCAGACGTTTTATCCCAGACGTGCCATTTTGTGGCACAGGCTAAAGTGCATTACAGAAATTACTCCACCCTGAAGCTCAGCCAAGTCAATTATATTGATGGATGAACCCAGGATGTCAACCGTCGGAATACAATGCTTCAGACCAGGCTCATTGTCCTTTAACCTTGTCATATCTGTGGCTATTATCCTTTCCCCTGACAGCCCCTCCTCAAATAATAAATGTCAGAGCAGATGAAAACTGACTGCATTTGCTTCAGTCAAATGAAGGAAGATGCAGCTGCGTTTTGGAATGGAATCTAGGCTGGACTCAGTTCTGTCACGGGAACTTGGGCAGGTTTGGTCGGTCCCTTCCGGCTCTCCTTAACAAGCACTTCTAGTACCGTCTGGTCTGTCTCACTTGCTGAGACCGGCAGCAGGACACACGAAGCAAAAGAGACCGGCAAACAGCAGGATGGCTGATTTGGGGATGTAAAAGCCAGAATCAAAGAAAGACAATTATTGGGACTGAAATTCCAGGGCTCCTGTTGATTCTGCGTTTCTGCTCAAAAATAGCTAAATCAAGAGATCCCTCTAGAACTCCAAATGTGTCCTCATCTCTCTGCTGTCATCATCATTACATCAAGTGAGACCCTCTCCCCGACCCCCTAAAAGGGAGCAGACATCAAAGCCAGAGAGGTGGCCACTTACCAACAAGTTTCACTACCTCAAAAAAACAAATAAATAAAATAGTAATCAGGAGCCATACAGTAAAATATAAAGAGAAAGAGAGAGAGAAGAAGCTCAACGAAGTCAGAGGGGAAGGCTACACATTAGGGGTCTTCTGTTCATCTGAACAGAATGCTGGGGGGAGGGGTGCGCCTAGCATGGAGAAAAGAAAGCAGAATAAGGGCACGGAGCCAGACGACAAAAAGGGGGAAATAGTAAAAGAGCCTGAAATTCTTCTTTAAGAATTCTTTCTTTTCAGCTGAGTGGAGCCAGGATTTCCTGTAATTATCCAGCCGTGTGCTGGCGTGGATATTAAGCGGGGCTTCTCTTCAGAAAAGGGAGACAGGGACAAGGGTGTTGGGCCCCGGTCGGGTTCTGTCTCGACAGCAACATCAAAGTCATCAGCTCTCACTCGGCAGCTCACGGAAGCCACAGGACAGGCTGGCCTCAGAGGCAAAGCTTAGGTACCCTCGACAATCGCCAAAAGCCTTTCTGGTGGGCAAAACCATTTTCCGGGACCCTGCTAGTTCATACACCAGAAAGATGAGTGTGCGATGCTGAGAATTCAGCTCCGCCTTGGGTTGACATGGCAACGCAGCCTTGGCTTCCTTCTGTTTCCCAAGTTTCTAGTCTTGTCTGTGAAAAGGAGCAGCCCTCAAAGATAGAAGAAAGTGAAAGACTGAGAAAAAACCTTTCTTTGGGTATAATGGAAATAGGGTCAAAGAGTAGGAGAGAGATAAACAAACAGGGGCCAAAGAATGGGAGATCTCAATAAAACCCAGGGCCCAGCAAGGCCACTTCACAAAGAGGAAGAGACACAAACAGTGATAGAAAGGAAGGTGACTACACTGAAAACTAAAGGAAAAAGCAATCATGGAGAGAGATTAGCTTGGGCTGCTGTAATAATCATTCTTGATATTCTGTAATTGACAATTCGGCATCTTGAGATCATGGGCCAAACAAACAGGCAAAGTGGTTTCCATCCATACTATCCCCAGGTCTTGTGAGCACACAGAACTCACGTTACAGACCCTCCAACCACAAGTCCCAACATCTCTGTTTCGTTTCCTGCCCGATAAGGGACATCCCCACCCACCCACGTTCCTCCACTTTAATAAGAAAGGCTTCTGCCGTGCTTTCCCTCGTTCCTGCGGCCTCGTGACCACCCTGGTGCTTCTCCAGGTGGCCCTGCATGGCATGGTGTGTCCCCTCCTCCTGGGAACAGTGAGTAACAAACCCTGCTCTCAAAGGCAGTTGTCTGTGTCTGCCATTGTAGCACAACTGATTTTAAAAACCCTGGGTACATTTTAAAACAGCTGCAACACATCACTGTGGATCTTCAGGAGTGTGTGCACTTCTAAGTTGTGTTAGCATAGCGGTGAGACAGATTTTGTGCTCACAGCCCACATGATTTTGAAGGAGGCGTTCACAAACCAGCTACTGATGACAAGAGCTGACCCTGTCTGATGACTTGCCAACAACGAGTCCTTCTCATGACTAAACTCATTTCATCCTCACCCCAGCTCTACGAGGTAGATGCCATCGTCATGCCCATGTCACATATGAAGAAACAGACTCAGAGAGGGTGAGAAAGGAGCTTGTGGTGACTCAGTGGGTGGGCAACAGAACTCAGAGGCAGTCTGGCTCCCGTAGCTGGGTTTTTAAGGCTATATTTATATTATGTTTATTCTTACCTCAAACCCACTTGCTACATACTAGTTCTTTCCCACTGTGACTGTCATAGAGCCATGAGCATCAGCAAACATTTAGTGAGGGCCAAAGGCATGCGCTGCACTGTCCTAGGCACCAGGAGTACCTGTCCAGGAGAAAAGTGAGCCCTACTCTTAAGGGATTCAATGAAAACATAAGAGTCACTAAGTTCTTCTGCTGAGAACTGCCTGATAGACAGTAGGTGCTCTTGAAGATAAAAGGGAAGAGGAACCACAGGCTTCAGGATAGCTGGAAAAAGTGCACGCCTGTGTGTGTGTGTGTGTGTGTGTGTGTGTGTGTGTGTGTGTGTGAAGGGGCAGGGGGCAATTAACCTAGACCTTAAAGGAAAGAGAGGGGTCACAAAACGGAGAGCCGAGGTAAGGGTATGGAGGTGAGGTGAGGAAAGGCAGGAGAGGAAGATTGCACACGGCCTGTCTACAGTTCAGCTGCAGTGACCCTATTCTGATTTGAGTGAGGGGTTAGGTTGAAATTGAAGAGGTTGGTGCAAGACGATAAAGGGTCTTACATAGCGATGCTAAGGAACCTAGTGCATTGAGGGAGACCTGTAAGTAGCCAGGAGGAGAGGAGGACACAAAGAGAGGAGAGAGCAGGAGTGGGAGGTGGGGGGTCCGGAAGAGAAGACCATGGGGTTCACTGAACAAAGGCCCACGCAGGCACAGAGAAGACGGGGAAAGGCTGGAGGGACAGAGCCCTTTGTTCCCACTTCGTTCTCCGATCTCTGGGATCAGAGTCTCGAATGAATAGAGAATGATCTGCAGTTAGATTACTGGAGTGAGAGAAAATGGAAGAAAAATGAAGGGAAGTCCCTGGGGGTCCAGTGGTTAGGACACTGTGCTTCCATTGCAGGGAGTACGGGTTCGATCCCTGGTCAGGGAACTGAGAGCCTCCAAGCCTCACTGCACGGCCCAACAATGACAACAACAACAAAACACAGTAATGAAGCTCTTGCCCTCCTTCTCTATTCCAAGTCCCATAGCAGCATTTTAAAAGCTGGCATATAGTGGGGTTTTGATGACTTGGATCACTAACATTATGGGCTGGTGTTGTATTTGTCAGTAAAACTTTTGCTTTAAGCAATTTTCTTTCAATTTTTAATGTTTTATTAGATAAATAAAAAGCTACTGAAGAAAATACAAAGTATAGGTATTAAAAAGGAATATTCCAAATGACATATAGTCCTACCAGCTAGAGATAATGACAGTAATTTTTTTCTTGTATTAGCTAACCTTCCAGACGTTATATATGTTTACATACATGTGTATATATACTTATAAGTGTATTTATATAAGTATACTTATATAAATATACTCATACTGGGTATAGTTCATTCATCAACATACTATTACTGTATTTCTATGCCAGTAATTTTTTTTAAAGATTTATTTTTTATTTTATTTTCTGGCCATGCCACGCGGCATGTGGAACCTTACTTCCCCGACCAGAGATCGAACCAGGGGCCCCTGCAGTGGAAGCGTGGAGTCTCAACCACTGGACCACCAGGAAAGTTCCCCATGCCAGTAATTTTAAATATACAATTTTACAAAATGTTTCTGACTTACTAGTTATATGAAGGTACCATAAGTTATTTGTATATTCTACTTGCTTTCTGTTCTTAAGTATTATAAGCAATCCAGCAATAAATACTGTCGCACGTATTTCCGGTTACTTGTCTGACTATTCAGGTAATTTTCAAAAATGGATGAAAAACGTTACTTCTCAGACTTTTTTTCCTTTGTTGCTTTCAATACATCCTCTTCCTCTCTACACATCTGTCTACCATTAACTTTCTCTTTGGTCAATTTTCTTCTGCTCTGCATAGTCTCACTTGAAAAACAACTATATACATCTCCCACGAAGAAGAATTCCCAATGATTTCTGTACCTACTCTGCCTGCGAGGAGAACTCCCCAGCCCTTACATGTGGGCTGTGCACAGTGACTTGCCACCACAGTATGGTATGGAGAGGGGGGAACAGAGGAACTTTATAGTGGAGAAACCTGACCAACTACCCAAGCCAGGGGATCAAGTCAACACCAGCAGTCACAATCACGCTGACATCATGTTCCCTTCAAAAGAGGTGATGAAATGGCACTTTACCCCCATGGCCTTCCTCCCAGTAACCCACCACCCCACTCTTAGGATGAGAAACACGGCAGAAAAACTCTAGTTGTCAGCCATCCTACAAAATACCTGGCTAGACTCTTCCAAACTGTCCAGGTCATAAGAAGCAAGGGAAGTCTGAGAAACTCTCACAGCCAAGAGGGGCCTAAGGAGACACGGCAACTAAATGTAAGGTGTTAAACTGGGGCGGGCGTTAGGTAGAAACTAAGGCCATCTGAATGAAGTACAGACATTAGGTTTACCAATAAAGAGGCATCAGGTAAAAACTAAGGCAATTTGAATAAAGTATGGATTTTAATATGTTTTAATAATAGTGTCCCTAGGGACTTCCCTGGAGATCCAGTGGTTAAGATTCCACACTTCCACTACAGGGGGCGTGGGTTCGATCCCTGGTCGGGGAACTAAGATCCCATATGCTGTGAGGGGTGGCCAAAAAAAAAAATAATAATAGTAGTATCTCAACACTGGTTCATTAATTGTCACAAAGGTACCATAGTAATGCAAGATGTGAAGAGTAGGGCAACTTGGCACCTAGAATATTACAGCCTTCTGTACTAGCTACTCAATTTATCTGTAAATATAAAGCTGTTCTATAAAATAAAGTCTATTAAAAACAAGCATAAGGGCTGCCCTGGTGGCGCAGTGGTTGAGAGTCCGCCTGCCGATGCAGGGGACACGCGTTTGTGCCCCGGTCCGGGAAGATCTCACATGCCGCGGAGCGGCTGGGCCCGTGAGCCATGGCCGCTAAGCCTGCGCGTCCAGAGCCTGCGCTCCACAACGGGAGAGGCCACAACAGTGAGAGGCCCGCATACCGCAAAAAAAACAAAACAAAAAACCACAAAAAAACCAAGCATAAGAGCACCTTACTTGTGGTTAGGGACCAATGTTACCTCCTCAGAGCCGTCCAAACGTGCAAGTGCACAGGTGTGGATGGCGCTTCAGGCCACTGTATAGAGGCCCTCGTCAGGGCCTTCCCTGAGCGGCGGGGTGGGAGGAGAACAGTGAACAGGGTGCCGAGTGTGGTACCTGCTTAGTGAAGAGGAGCCACTGTTACCAATTCTTCTTTCTTACGTCACTTCAGCCATTATTACCCTTTTCTGAGCCCAGATTTCCTTAAGGTTAAAGGTATGTGTTTAACTTCTGAGGTACTAATACAAAACTGTAGAAACGCTCCCCACCGTGACCATCACCATCGTCAGCTACCACTTACCTTGATTTCAAAAGAAGTAGCTCCACCAGCCCACCATCCTCCTTCTTATAGATCTTTCTGAAATTCCAACCCTGCTTGAATATGTGTATCCAGGCTGGAAACTCCACACTCCCTTTCCTGCCACTACACCAACAAGGAAAAGGAGAATTTTCACAATAGAGTAAAGCTCCACCACCAGGACCACCACCAATAATGACAAAAAGTGACCACAACTGAAACAGCTTTCTCCACATGGATTTAATTTGCTCTCTGAAAAGCTGAAGGCTTTAGGGGGAGAGATGTCCACCTGAATGGCAGTAGAGGGCCACCATTGAGTCACATAAGAGCAAACCATAGGAATAATGCTATTATCATGTTGTAAAACACACTAATAACTTAAAAGTTTCTTGTTTGATGGTGACTCAATTTTTAAAAATACAGGTAACTTGGACTACTTCTAATAAAAATAGCTAACATTTACTGAACACTTGCTATGTGCCAGGCTGTTTTCAGGACTACATGTTTCTTAACTTATTTAATCATCACCCTACTCTATGAGGTAATTGCTATTATTGGCCCCATTTTACAGACAAGAAAACTGAGATGCAGAGAGGTCAAGTAACTTAAAGTCACATGGCGAGAGAATTCACATCATGACAGTTTGATTCTACAACCCATACTCTTAACCTCTATGCCATAAAAACACACATGTATCCTTACATACATATATGTGTACCTATGCACATATACATATAAGTATATAAGTGTGCATATGTTTGTGTGAATACACATAAACACCTATCTTTACTATAAAACATTCTAAAATTAACACTGTTTAATTTTTCATGACAAGCTCTGTTTCAACTGAAGCTCAAAATAGAAAACCACTGACTTATTAAAGGCTCATGACAACCTCTGTAGATGACACTGTATACAGATGACACAGCAAAAGTAATGGTTTGGTACTTAAAGATGAATTCTTAAGTAAAATCCAATTTTCAAACCAGTTTTAGCAGACAGAAGCCTCTGAAGATTATTTGAATGTTATATAGAAGGAAGCTCTCCCTTAGGACCACTATTACTAGAGATACAATATTTCAGTACAATTGGAAAATTCGAAGTCCCTTTGGAGTTGGAGGGAAGTGGATTTCTCTAATGAATGCTATTTCCAATTCTCCTAAGAAAAATAATAAAGGCCAGATTGATTATCTTTTGGAGTGACTGAGTAGGCACTTCTTAAACCTCCCCACAGGTAGCTGACCTCTGACTTGGTATTTTGAGTCTGTAGGTCACAGACGTGTCATTTTCATGAGTGAGTAAGTACATAGATAACCTGAGAAGTGAATCCTCCTGGTATTTTGAAGACTTTTTTTCAGCTATTTTTAATGATATATAATTTCAAATACCTTTAAGGCATAGCAGAATTGTTTAAGTTATTTCTGCACCAATGTCACCTAAGTGGGGAAAGGCCCCATTTACAGTAGCCCAAAGACCCTTAGAGGGAAGTCTTTTTCAGGACCAAGGACCAGGATGAGAGCTGGAGAGCTGGGGTCCTAGGAGAAGGCCGACTGAAATAGCAGATATGAGAAAGATTCGAAGCAGTCAAACATAAACAGAGCCCAAGAGGTTATCTGAGCACCATATGCTGTAATGGTCCATATGATGGCTGAAATCTCCCCACGGGTGTGTATCACAAAACCGCAGGTTTTCCCTGAGTGATTAGGAGTACTGCTTCTGCTCATGTTACCATGGTGATACCAAAGCCCATTAAAAGGGAGTTCTCTAAAGTATTGTGTTCCATGTCTGCGTATACCTCTGTGCGTGTAAATGAGGGGTGATGCACATACCCACCAATGCTCACACGCGGACATGCAGGCACACACAAGCCAAATGAACTGCCTGATTCTTATGTTAGGGAGGAATCTGATTCCAATACTTATTTTCAATCTTCTTATAAGCAGGTCATCAGGTGGAGGTAGGAAGATTCACTGTCACACAGGAATTTTCTTTGTAACTATGGCCCTTCCTGAGGCAAAGTTCTCCCTTCTCAAGACCAGGGGTGAAATATAGGGTAGAGAGATGTGCCAGGTGAAATGTAAACACGAGGACTGTTTTAAGTCTTTTTTTCTTTTTTTTGCACAGGGGTTGGGGAAGTCCACTGGAACTTTCTCGGGCAGGTCAGGGGCAGCCTTCATTGTGTGCACAGCTGTTATGAATTCCTAAAAGGAGATAAAACAAATTTATCCCCTCTTATTTATTACTTTGGTCAAAGGAGTCACCTGGTTGCCCAAGCTGACATCCTCAGTTACCCCAGCGCTTGCCCTCTCTTCTACCTCCGGCATCACCAGTCACCCAGATGCTCAAATAAGCCTCAGTGGTCCTTGCCTTCTATCCTTGCCCACAACATTCACTCTGTCTCCAAATCCAGTGCAGTTTCTTCTCCCAGCCTCTTAAAGCAAAGGTCTTCTCTCAATCTCCACAGTCACAGCATTAATTCAAGCCCTCATCATCTTTACTAGGACTATTGCAGTAGCCTCTTAGTGAACTTCCCTAGTCCTGCTGTCCCCGAAGCCATCACCCACACTGCCAAAGATCTTTCTAAAACAGATACAGCGTTGTCACTGCTTTATTCAACAACACCCTTGACAAAGCATTCAAGACCCTTCACCATCACATTCCCAGGCATTTCTCCCAGTTAAAATCAAGAGGCCGGCATGCCTCTTGAGACTTAGCCCAAAGTTCAGCTTGAGGCCCTATCCTGGGTTCTGAGGAAAGTTTACCATTCTCCCCAAGATTTTTCCTAATTTCTATGGTTTATATTCTGTGAGTCTAGATGCACTGAAGTTGATTTGTGAGATTAATGTATTGTATTGAGGGCTTACTATATAGGAGGCACTATGGTAAATGTCGTACACACATTATTTCATTTAACATCCCCCAAATCACAAAGAGGTTACAACCGCTATTCGTTCTGCTTTATGGATAAGGAAACTGAGGCTTAGGGAGAACCAAGCCCAAAGATACCCAGACAGTGAGTGGAAAACAAGTGGGCGGTCAGGTGTATCAGACTCTACCCTACTCTATGCTACCACCCTTCCTCTTTCTTCATTTCTTGATCGTTCATTTATTTATTCATCTATGAACGAGTGCCTCTGGGTGTCAGGTACTGTGCTATGAATGGGGGAAGATAGTGGGAAGAATAAGAAATGATGCCTGCTCCTAAAAGGAAAGCATTCAGCCAGTCATGATGGCATCTCAAGAGCAAAGGTAAACCTGACCACAAAGTGCTCTGGGCCACCATGACCCTAAAGCTCTTCATTGCTCACCTGGCATCCAAGATCCTCTGTCACTTCCCTCTTCCCTCCACCTTCACCTACCCTTCTATTCCAAGAGACCAGCCTCTGTCCTCTACTCTAGACAGGCCAGTTTTCTCTGCAAATATGCCAGATCATTCCCGTTTCTCGGGCTGTAATCGCTTTGATTTTTCCCTGCCTAGATTATTTTCTGCCCCCCTCAGTCCTGTCTACCCTTCAGCACCCATCTCAAGCCCCATCTCCTCAAAGAAGTATCTCCAAGATGACCCCAGGTGACAATGCTGTCTTCTCTTCAAGTATTTACATAATACATTGTTTTAATTAATTTGGCCCTCTGTCATTTTCTGTTTGATCCCCAATCCATTGATTTATTTTGTTTAATTTTTATTGGAGTATAGTTGTTTTACAATGTTGTGTTCGTTTCTGCTGTACAGCAAAGTGAATCAGCTATACGTATACATATATGCCCTCCTTTTTGAATTTCCTTCCCATTTAGGTCACCACAGAGCACTGAGTAGAGTTCCCTGTGCTATACAGTAGGTTCTCATTAGTTATCTATTTTATACATAGTAGTGTATATGTATCAATTCCAATCTCCCAATTCATCCCACCCTCCCTCCCCTGCCCCTGTATCCATACGCCCGTTCTCTACGTCTTTGTCTCTATTTCTCCTTTGCAAATAAGTTCATCTATCGTTTTTCTAAATTCCACATATAAGTGATATTATACGATATTTGTTTTTCTGACTTACTTCACTTTGCATGACGGTCTCTAGGTCTATCCATGTCTCTGCAGGTGGCACAATTTTGTTCCTTTTTATGCTCAATCCATTGCTTTATTATCAAGTCTTTTATGCCTGCTTCAGATCCTTTGCAAAATTTCACCCATTTTCAGTAGGAAGGTAGCTCAGCATTAGCACTTAACAGTGGAGGCTGTTCAGCTGAACAATCCCTAATCGGAATTCTCTTCCCCCCGTTTGTTAGCTGTGTGTCTTGGGACATTTAGGTGCCTTCACTGAGTCTCAGTTTCTTCATCTGTAAAATGTTGACAGGAATAGGGTTTACCTCATAGAGTTGTCACGTAGATTCAAGTGTGTTACACTTTAGAAAAAGCCAAGAAACACACGTACGCCCCCCACACAGAGGCAAGGGGGAGTCCTGTTTTAGGTGATATTCACTAGGTATGTGTTGTAGATGAGCTCATGAAAAAATAAAGTCTAGGTAACATCACCATCTAGAGGGATAGAACTCTGAACACACGAATGCAGGAAAATACATGAGCATGAACAAAACTCCATACTGAGGATTTATAATCATTTGGAAGGCTAAAATGAACTATGCACATAATACAGATGTTAGCTGAGCCATTATGTTTGAACCAGACCTGCTTTTTGATAGATTTTGAGAAGTCCAATGCCATTCTCAAGAGTTCTCTAAATTCCTTGCGGGGTTCAGGTATTTGTGAATCACCATGGCCCTGAGCTCCAACTTCTGTTGAATTAATCCTCAAGGTTCCCACCTTGTCAGTTCTTTCTTCTTAATTTCCATTAAATGAATTTCTCACACAACCACAACATCTTACTGAAAGTCTAGGGAAGATTTATGTAGGATTTCTACTGAAGAAATTCAAACCGCTAAAAATCAATGCTGAGGAGGGGCGGGAAGATGGCGGAAGAGTAAGACGTGGAGATCGCCTTCCTCCTCACGGATACACCAGAAAAATCAATGCTATACAGTCCTGTTCTTAAAACACCCATGGCCATTTCCATGGTTGAGTTGCAGCCTCCCTCTTGGTTACCTGGTGTTTGACTTCTTCCCACCACCACTTCCACTGTTATATGGAATTCTTTCTAACACACAGATATGTAACCAACTGTCATCTTTACTCCTGCAAAATCTGTGCTCGTAGGGCCTTCTCTTTTTCCTTAGAAACTCATCAGGTATTTTTCCAGACAGAGACTGTTATCTTCCTAAGACGGACTCTGGCCCCTGTTACTAATTCATTTTTTAAATCCATCACATCTAAATTATGAAAGTTATCCAAGCAGATCAGAACACTGGTGTCCCCGCCACTAAATGTGTCATCTGTGGCACAACTAGGCCACTTCTGACATATCTATAGAATGAGATGATCAAAATTATTGTTACTGCCTACCAAACCATATGTGACAACTGTACAACTAAAAGATGTAAACATAATTATATCTGTCCAAAAGCAGTTAGGGAACATAGCTCTGCCTCAGGTATATGAACAGGAGGGTATACAAATCTTCACAGGAAATCACAACACAAGCCCATGATTTAAATACCAATGTGCCCAAGGGGAATGTACTATTATCTAGCCTTCAAGAGGAAAGGTGAAGAATTAACTGCTAAGTTATCAACAAAGTTATCTGCTAAGTTATCAACAAAGTTATCTTAGCCATGAGATCAACAAACATTTATGTCACACCCTTTCTTAGGAAGAGGAGTGGCTGAGCTGGGTAGCTCTAGCTCAGTGCGTCTCCTGATGATGCAGCAATCTGTTGGTTGGGACTGCACTCATCTGAAGGCTTGACTGGGGCTGGATCTATTGGTAACAGATCTCAGCTCTTTGCAGGCTCTTGGGAGAAGTTCCTCACCACACAGGCTTCTCCACAGGACTGCTCGAGCAGCTTCACAATGTGGTTATTGGCTTCTCTGAGACTAAGTGATGAGAGAGAACTGTGACTCTTATGACTTAGTTTCAGAGTCTCACGCTGTCACTTCTGCCATATTTTATTAGTTAGGAGGGAGCCATTAAGTCCAACCCACACTCAAGGGAATGGGAATTAGGCTCCATTTTTTAAAGCAAACGTCAGAGAGTGTGAGCATATTTAAAACCACGGTGGGAACACCTTTAATCTCATAAGACCACCTATAGGTGAACTTCAGGTGAAAACTAAATCAAATATTGCAAAATTTAGGGAGGACTCGCTTTCTCCTCCCCTCTCTCACAAGTCCTCGCGGAATCCTGTCCCTGTTCTACAGGGAAAATCGGACAGAGATGGATAAAGAGACAGGATGGAGGGGAAGAACATGAATGTGGGGCATGCCAATTTTTAATATTCTACGCCATCCAGAATTATGTCAGAAGCAGAGTAAGATTAATTGGGGAATTAAATTTCCTCTTTTCTTATTCTACTCCTTCCCCTCCCAAACCCTTATTCTTAGCCATGGAGGTTATCAAACGACACGCAGGGTTTTTTCCTTCATTATTCTTAGCTCTAAGGACCCATTAAGCAGCATCGATGCTTCCAAGGATCAAACAATCAATCACTTCTTTCTCTGAAACGGTGCCAGAGTGATCACACATTTTGCTCTGCTTGATAAAGGCTACGGCCAGGGAGCTAGCACACACAGGATAAAAATACTTTCCAACTGATATGCAGCTATTATTAGAGCTGGTATTTACTCAAATGGTTTGTGTCACCATATTGCATTTACTGTACTGTGTCAAAGAAGGAACGTTGAGCTCCATAAACAGATTTCTTTCTTTGATGCTGGTAAGCTGCTCTGATTTACGTATGTAGCTTACAGTCACTATTTCCTCCTTCTAGAAAAAGCACCACTCCTTATTTAAAAAAAAATAAAAGTTTTCTTTAAAGCAAAGAATTCTGGTTTGAAATTCAGTCCTGATTCGGAACTCTTTATATGTTTTTTAAAAATGATCTGGCATAATATTAACTCTTAGGTTTGCCAAAGACCTTTCCTGTGAGTATTTAATGAAACAAGGTCTCAAATTAGATGCAGCTGGCCAAAGGAATTTTTTTTTAAAGCAAGGATGGCGATACAAGATTCAGTCATAGTTTCAATGATGAACAAAGAGATAGATGAGTCAGAATTAGGAAGGTAAGCCTGCCGCTCCTAGGTGAATTCCTTCTTCAGGTTTCCTCTCTCACCTCCAGCTCCTGCGTTTGATACCCTTTTAAAATGGAGTTAGAGGGTGGCTTGCTAAGTCAAAGGGTCATCGTGTTGTCCCAGATGTGGAATCTCATTCATAGTAATTGGGACTGACCCCATTAAAAACAGCTCCAGCTGTGAAGCATATCGAAAAAAAGAAAGAAAAAAAATATGGACCCCTTTGATGAAACGTGGCCCCTGAGACAAGCGTCTGGAAGGGAGATGGGGGTGACTAGGGTCTCAGGGTTCTCCAAGGAAAGGAGATCATCTGAGGATGAGAACTTGCTTGAAACAGCAACATTATGATATGATATCTGGTACAGAGTGGAGGCTCATTATATATTTTGTAAGTGAAATAACTTAAATCAGTTTGGGAGGAATGAGGGCATTTTTGAGCTAGATCTTGAAAGACGGATACATTATTCCCTGAGTATAAATTAGGTATCTTGGAGAAATCTCAACTATCCCAGGAATGAGGGGGATATGTCATTACTATAGGAATAAAAATAACATTTTGGAGTTTAATAGAATTAGCCCCCCCCCATCAAATTTCCACTCTTTAAAAACATCTATCTTTTAAGGTTAAAAATTCTGTTCAACTCCTTAGAGAGAATATGAAAAATACATAAACATATAAAGACAAAAAACAACCACAATGCCTTTGCCTCGGAACAGACACTATAAACATTTTCGCCATTTCTCCCCAGTAATTATTTTTAATTATTTTATTGAAGTAGAGTTGATTTCCCCAGTAATTTAAGCACATTGTTACATACCAAGGATAATACTGCAAGTAAAGTTTTGCGTCCTGCTTTTCAGAATTTAAAAAATAACGTTTTAGTCTGACTAAAAAGCGAGTACATGTTCTTGGTAGAAAATTTGGGACAAACTAGAAAAGTATAAAGAAGAAATGAAAAATTGCTAGTAATCTTGTTGCTTCACATAAGCGTTGTTAATATTTTGGTGACCTCCCCGTCTAGGTTTTTTTTTTTTCCTGGTCCTTAACAAAACTGTAAATTCACTCGAGAGAGTTAGGGGTCATTCCTTAGTTGTCCAATTACCATTTAGCCAAAATTTGAGTTAAACACCCCTGGAAAATCAAGTCGTTTAATAAAAATCTAGTGGATTTCTTTTCCCAGTTGACATTTTTAAATTGTGACCTTGGGTGTGGAGGGGAAGTACGGTATTATCTGGCTACAAAAATGCTTCTAGAGTTGTAACCTATCTGCTCCTCCTGGGTGGGAGCCCGCATGTCTCCACTTTGAGAGAAGGGCTGGACCAAAGAAAGGACAACGGGAGACAGCAGATAATGATGTATGAAGGAACATTTCAGGGCTAAGAGGTAACTTGAAATGCCGTGAGGGCTGCAGTCACCAACTCTCACCCAAAATGCCTCTGCTACCCAGATTTCTATCCAGCTCATACAATTTATATCGAGCGACAGCAAAAATTACATTAACCAATGGCCCCTGTTTCCCTCCCAGGGGACTGCCCTCATTTCTCTAAACTAGGATCGCGAAGATTATTGCCAAGAAAAATTAAACTAAAAGGTCTCGCAAAAGGAGAAATAGAAACCAAATGATAATCATTCTGGATCTTAAGTTTCACCTAAATACAATCGTATTAAGCCAGTTTCCAGGAGGCAGTGTGGTATAGAAAAGGCACAAACGCAGCTCTGCCACATATTGTATGGGATCATGGGCAAGTCACTTACTCCTTTGAGTTCTGGATTTATCACCTGTAGAACCAGGGCTAATTACACCTTCTCTGTATAGATAGTGAAAGGCTCAAACTGGCTGACAAGGGGAAAGTGCCCTGCACAAATTCAAAGGAGTCAATGTTTGTGCCTTTCTTGTTTTAAATTCATGGACTGTCTCTCACAAGGTGGGGCAGTGGTCATGTGCGTCTGTGTCACTGTGGATTAATTTTACCATGGAGGGTAACTATATTCTTTTTGCTTATTGCAGGTCTGCAGAATTGGAAATAGAGGGGGGAAAGAGATTTAATGGAGGGAGAATGTTTTAGTCATTTATCTTTAGTAAAAGAAAGCTTGATTACAAATGTAATATATCTTTGTCATTAAACATTCAAACAATACATAAGTACATTAAATAAAGAGCTAAGGCACCTCCGCCATCACATGCACCTCCACAGAAGTGACTGCTGTTACCAGTTGTGTGAACATGCTTCCAGAGCGCTTTCTATTCATCACACATATATAAAAACACACACTTGGGCTTCCCTGGTGGCGCAGTGGTTGAGAATCTGCCTGCTAATGCAGGGGACACGGGTTCGAGCCCTGGTCTGGGAGGATCCCACATGCCGCGGAGCAACTAGGCCCATTAGCCACAACTACTGAGCCTGCGCGTCTGGAGCCTGTGCTCCGCAACAAGAGAGCCCATGCACTGCGATGAAGAGTGGCCCCCACTTGCCACAACTACAGAAAGCCCTCGCACAGAAACGAAGACCCAACACAGCAAAAATAATAATAAATAAATTAATAAACTCCTACCCCCAACATCAAAAAAAAAAAAAAAAACAAAAAAAAAACCACACACTTGTATTTTCACAGTATGTTGTGGCCAATCCCCCGTGTTAGTGCACCATGGTGGCATCTCACTTTGGTAAACAGCTGCAATAACGTTCCATAAATTGGATAACAACAATGCAACTGACCAATCTGAGAAGAGAGAGTTGCAAATGCTAGTTCTTCACATTGTATTGGAGCAACTTCCAGCAAACAGTAAATATATCGAGTTCTTGTAAAGCTGAATACCTTATCTATAAAATGGGCAAAACAATACCGCCACCCCCCCCCATAGCATTATTGTGAAGATCCAGTGAGTGTTACAAACTGTGAAGCAAAACATGGTGCTGCCTTTTCCCTGGCCCTGTATGAGGTAGACAGACAGAATAGAGCCGAAGCTGGGCAACCGCTTATGTGCCGCATGTTAATGTTGAATGCCAAAGCTCGGGGCAATTCATCAATGAAAAAATCACGACACACTGGTCAGAATGGCCATCATCGAAATGTCTACAAACAATAAATGCTGGAGAGGGTGTGGAGAAAAGGGAACCCTCTTGCACTGTTGGTGGGAATGTAAATTGATACAGCCACTATGGAGACTAGTATGGAGATTCCCTGGAAAACTAAGTACAGAACTACCATATGATCCAGCAATCCCACTCCTGAGCCTGTATCTGGAGAAAACCATAATTCGAAAAGATACATGCACCCCCATGTTCAACGCAGCACTGTTTACAATAGCCAAGACACGGAAGCAACCTAAATGTCCATCAACAGAGATGGCATAAAGAAGATGTGGTGCATATACACAATGGAATACTACTCATCTTTAAAAAAAGAACAAAATAATGCCATTTGCACCAACATGGATGGACCTGGAGATTATGCTAAGTGAATTAAGTCAGACAGAGAAAGGCAAATATCGTTATGATATCACTAATATGTGGAATCTAATAAAAATTGATAAAAATGAACTTATTTACAAAACAGAAAGAGACTCAGATCTTGAAATCAAAGGGGAAATATGGGAGGGGGAGGGATAAATTAGGAGTTTGGGATTAACATGTACATACTACTATATATAAAACAGATAAACAACAAGGTCCTACTGTACAGCACAGGGAACTGTACTCAATATTCTGTAATAACCTATATGGGGAAAGAATCTGAGAAAGAGTGGAATATATATATGTATAACTGAGTCACTTTGCTGTACACCTGAAACTAACACAACATTGTAAATCAACTCTACTCCAATAAAAATTCTGAAAATATATAATAAATAATGCAATGATTAAAAAAACATGACAACATGTTTTATACCAAAGCTAACTGCTTTAGTATTTCAATTTTAGTCAGTTCTGTATTGACAGAACTCCAAAGAGCCTTGCTCTCCTCTTGTATAGGGTGGTCCCTGTTCCCGTAGGCAGAAACCACTGGATCTTCTTTACTCATCAAGAGGAAATGGCAAAAGGCTATTTTCCTGTCTGCCCTAGAAGATAAAACAGAAATGAAGCTGGGGTCTTTTCCAGTGCCCTTCAGAGAAGTGGGCTGGCAGTGCATCTGGATGAAATAATAAATGGTTAACACCAGTGAGATGTGGAAGATAAGAGCCTGAAGGGCCAGTCACAAAGACGTCAGATTAATAAGGGCCCTTTCTGTCCCCTCTCTCTCTCTCTCTCTCACAAGCGATACTGTGGCAACTCATTTCTTATTAGGCCTGCAGAATGGCCTGCAGCTCTGTCTCCAGGGCACTGGCTCATTTGCACATGACACCTTCATCTTTATTCTTGAATTTGGCATAAAAGAGACCATGACCAACATCAAGGCCTTTGGGTTTTAGGAGGGAGGAAAGGAAGAAGGGTGGCTCTATTCTTCCGAGTTTCTAAGGAAATATATCCCACATCCCAGCAGACTCTTGAAGTTCCAGCGTTACAAAAAGCAATATTTACTGTAGCTGAGCTGGATGAACTGTAAGACTGTAGGATCACAGGATCCACAGCCACCCTCCAGGGACCTCAAATGCAGGCCAAACTCAGGTCACGTTGAAGTGCACCTTGAGCTGAGCAGAGGAAACTGGTCATCAGACAGATTTCTGGTCAATGAGATCAGCTGTCCTTGCAGTTAATTAAGAATTCTTTCAACTTCTTTGATTCTACCCTGGGTTATCAATCTCATCATATAATAATTTATTGGCTTTTCATCAAAATACTACAGATCATCAAAATTGCTGAAGTGAAGACCCGAACTTGAAGCCCATTTTTTTTTTTTTCCTCCACTCTTGATGGCTAATGAGTATTTCTACTTCTTACCTATTGCTGAGACTCGTGAAATACTTTGACAAATATAGTTTTGGGGCTTTCCATTGGGAAAATGTTTCTATGAGCAAAAGGCAGACCTTCCTCTTTTGTCAGGAACAAAAATCCATGCCCCAGAGTATTCTCCTGGCAGTGATGACATTCTCCTGTTGCCTGTGGGCCTGGCTCTATTCCACGCTGTATTTTTTCAGACCAGGAAAGTTTTCCTTAACTGGAGAAGTACACTCCTATCACGGATTTCAAGACACTCCTCTGCTTTCACTCTCAGGTGTGGTATTGTTTGTGCTGCTGGCTCGGAAGTGACTTTCAAACCCATTGTTCAAGTGTCCCCAGAATGAAGAAGACAAACCATCCCATCAACAGAACAATAATTTCCACTTAGGGGAAAAAACACATCTTGCCAATTTCAGTTCACATTGTCCCCAACACATCTGCAAAGCTCTCTGCCCTGAATAATCTGTGATGCATAGAGTATAAAGTAAAAACCCCTCACATGGAATGACTAATAGAGGCAAAGGCGAAACAGCTAACAATGAAAGCAAACAGAAAAAGAAAACAGCATGAGTCAAGGGCCTTGTCAATCATAAGAGAATGGTTTTCACATCTAATCAGCAAAGATTAAAGGATGGATATTTAAGGAATGGAAAAGAGGGTGCCCTTTAACAAACAATTGATGTAAGGTGAGAAGGCAGTGCAATAGGTATGAGAAAAAAGAAGTTTGGAGTCAGACTTGGGTTCAAGTACTGTCCCCTCTACTATGAATTAATTGGGTCTGAGGAGGCCACCTAACTAGCTTCTCAGCCTCATTTCTTTCTTTTTTTAAAAAAATTAATTTATTCATTTATTTTTGGCTGCACTGGGTCTTTGTTGCTGCATACGGCCTTTCTCTAGTTGCGGCGAGCGGGGGCCACTCTTCATTGCAGTGCGCGGGCTTCTCATTGCGGTGGCTTCTCTTGTTGCGGAGCACGGGCTCTAGGCGTGCGGGCTTCAGTAGTTGCAGCACACGGACTCATTAGTTGTGGTGCACTGGCTTAGTTGCTCCGCGGCATGTGGGATCTTCCTGGACCAGGGCTCGAACCTGTGTCCCCTGCGTTGGCAGGCAGATTCTTAATCACTGCGCCACGAGGGAAGTCCCTCTCAGCCTCATTGCCACCATCTGTACGTGGAGATGAAGTGAGCAACAGCCCTACATCCGCCTTGCTGGGAACCAGTGAGAATCAGATGAGATAATGGACTTGAAGTCATTACACAGGGCTATATGAAGTTTTGCATCTCTAAAGAGAAAGACGGCATTTGAAAGAGCGGAGTTGGCAAGTGAGGGGAGGTGACCGTGGCCTGTGAGAGCTGGGGGTGGCCTGCACCTTCAGTCTCACCTCCCACAACCCCTTCTCCCTGCTCCAGGAGGTCCCAGATCTTCAGACCTTTCCAGTGGGGTGCGGGAGAGACTGTGGGCATGGCACTTGCTGTGGAGCCCTGGGATTGCCCTCCTGTTCACCCTGAGAGCCCTCCTTCACAGTTTTTCTGGTGGTGGCTGGGGGAAGCAAATGCATCTTTGAAATAATAATGAATTGAGTTAGCAGCAGACTCAGTGATGGGGCGGTTGGAGTGCTGATGAGGGCCATGGTAACAGCTTTGAGAGTCTCTGAGACTT
Source organism: Phocoena phocoena (assembly GCF_963924675.1). NCBI lineage: Eukaryota > Metazoa > Chordata > Mammalia > Artiodactyla > Phocoenidae > Phocoena > Phocoena phocoena. The sequence continues at coordinate 25,865,943 of NC_089228.1, read as the reverse complement.
TAATTGGAGCCTGGAGTGCAAGAGTGATAACCTGAAATGGTTTCATTCCAACTCTGACTGTGTACCCTGTTCTAGTGACTTTTGGGCTACAGAGGGAGAAGGAAAAAGCAAAAGGCAAAAGCACAGAGGAAACAGAAAAGAATGGAAGACACCCCAATAACAGCAAGTGCCCATTCTGACTTGGCAAACCCAGGGAGTGTCGTTTCCCTCCTTCCCACAATTCATAAATGTCACTTCCTCAGGTTCCTTGAGTCCCCATGGCCATGCCTGATCGAGTCCACTCTAGGGCCTGTAGGATGTGGGAATATAAATGCATGGACACATATATCTTGTGTATGTCTTCTCCTCCAGGAACCAAGGCCATTCCTGAAGAGGAGGACAGTGGGATCAAGGCCAGAAAAGGAAGTCCTGGGTTTGAGGGTCTTAAGAAAAGCTTAAGGTGAAGGATATTTCCCTAGTCCTGAAATGTTCACTTGACATCAGATTTGACTCTACTCAGTGTGTGATATTGGGACTAAGCTTTGAGCACTGGGGTTAGGTCTGGGATAAGAAGGAAGTTCGCAGAAGATTCAAGGCTTTCAGCCTGGCTGCCACCAGAAGGAAGCCCCAAGAACAGAAGCTCTAGGGATGTCCCCTTCCCACTCACCCGGAAGTCCTTACGAGGCAATCTGTAGAAACACTCTCTGCATTTTCTCTCTCGTGGGAGTGTTTCCTCATCCACACCAGTAATTCCCAACCCAGCCATGCATCAGCATTCACTGGGGCCTTTCTTTAAAAAGTACTCACTCCCAGGTACCCAGTCTTCTCCCTGTTTTACCAAATCAAGAATGTTGGGACTTAGACCCAAGAATCTGGTTTTTTTTCCCTCAATTATCATAATATTAAAGTATCAGAAATTCAAGTAAAAGAGTGGCCCTAAATTCCAATCCAAAAGCATATGAATTTTTTAATTGTTAACTTCTAATCCCTGACTATGAGCATATTTAGCATTTTCTTATTTTTCATAGTACCATAGAATTTGGTATTCTGCAGTTTTCATCGACATTACCTGATGATAAGTTTCTGATTTCACACTAGTTTTATTCTACCTCCCTGCTCTCCTTTTAGATAACTACTGTTAAAACTTATTACATTTTTTTCCCGCAAACACTTTTCTATGCCCATACATCACATGCTAATATACATATGCACATTTTTGGCTGTTCCTTTTTTTTTTTTTTTTCTACAACATGTATTTCCGTATGTTGCTTTTTCACTTAATGCATTATGGAAATCCCTGCAGGTTCCTAGGTGTAGACGTAACTCATAGGTGCATAGTATTCTATGATGTATTAGGGTTCTTCAGAGAAACAGAACCAATAAGACAGAGATTGATCTCTCTTTCTCTCTCTATTCTTGGGTCCGAGTCCCAAGATACTTGATTTGATACAGCAGGGAAAAGTCTGGTTACATGGGAATCAGTACCTTTTTTTTACATTCTTTTTTTATATTCTTTTCCATTACGGTTTATTACAGGATATTGAATATAGCTCCCTGTGCTATACAGTAGGACCTTGTTGTTTATCCATTCTAAATGTAATAGTTTGCATCTACCAAGCCCAAACTCCCAGTCCATCCCTCTCCCTCCTGCCCTCCCCCTTGGCAACCACAGGTCGGGAATCAGTACTTTTTAAATAAAGGCCCCAGAGTGATTGTTGGTACATAGCTGGGTTTGGGAACTACTGGTATGTCTGAGGGAACACTCCCATAAGAGCCCATCATAAGAGAATGAGAGAGAGAATGAGAGAACGATATCTTCACACCATGCACACATACACACACACACGCAAAAATTCAGAATGGCTTAAAGACTTAAATATAAGACATGATGCCATAAAACTCCTAGGAGAGAAAACAGGCAAAACATTCTCTGATGTCAATTGTATCAATGTTTTCTTAGGTCAGTCTCCCAAGGCAATAGAAATAAAAGCAAAGATAAACAAATGGGACCTAATCAAACTTATAAGCTTTTGCACAGCAAAGAAAACCACAAACAAAATGAAAAGACAACCTATGGATTGGGAGAAAGTATTTGCAAATGGTGCAACCAACAGGGCCTTAATTTCTAAAATATACGAACAGCTCATACAACTCAATAACAAAAAACAAAACAACCCATCAAAACATGGGCAGAAGACATAAACAGACATTTCTCCAAAGAAGACATACAGATGGCCAACAGGCACATGAAAGGATGCTCTTCATCGCTAATTATTAAAGACATGCGAATCAAAACCACAGTGAGGTACCACTTCATACCGGTCAGAATGGCCATTACTAAAAAGTCGACAAATAAATGCTGGAGAGGATGTGGAGAAAAGGGAACCCTCCTACACCGTTGGTGGAATGTAAATTGGAGTAGCCACTATGGAAAACAGTATGGAGTTTCCACAAAAAACTAAAAATAGAGTTGCCATATGACCCAGCAATTCCACTCATGGGTATATATCCAAAAAACCAAAACCACTAATTCAAAAAGATACATGCACCCCTATGTTCAGAGCAGCACTATTGACAATAACCAAGACATGGAAACAACCTAAATGTCCATCAACAGATGAATGGATAAAGAGGATGTGGTTTGCATATACACACATATACAAAATGGAATACTACTTAATCATAAAAAAAGAATGAAAGTGATGCCATTTGCAGCAACATGGATGGACTTAGAGATTATCATTCTAAGCGAAGTAAGAAAGAAAAAAGAAAGCAAACACCATATAATATCACTTCTATGTGGAATATAAAATATGACACAAATAAACTTATCTACGAAACAGAAACAGACTCACAGACATAGAGAACAGACTTGCGGTTGCCAAGGGGCGGGGGTGGGGGGAGTGATGGATTGAGAGTTTGGGATGAGTAGATGCAAACTATTATATATGGAATGGATAAACAATGAAGTTCTACTGTATAGCACAGGAAACTATATTCAGTATCTTGTTATGAACCATAATGGAAAAGAATATGAAAATATATGTGTATATATATACATATATATGTTAAAAACTGAATCACTTTGCTGTATAGCAAAAATTAATATGACATTGTAACTCACTTAAACTTCAATAAAATAAATTAAAAAAAAATAGAATGAGAGAATGAGATTGAGGTTGATTTTAAGGAATTGGCTCATGTCATGGTAGAGGCTTGGTCAAGTCCAAAGTCTGCAGCTTAGGCTAGAGACCCAGGGGAGAGTTGCTGTCTGATTCCAAAGGCAATCTTTTGGCAGAACTCCTTCCTGCTAAGGGCAGTCAGTCTTTGTTCTATTAAGGCCTTCAACTGATTGGATGAGGCCCACCCACATTACTACAGAGTGTAAACTGCTTTACTCGAAGTCCACCTATTTAAATGTTAACCTCATCCAAAACACACCTTTACAGAAACATCCAGAAGAATCTCTGACCAAATATCTTGGCACTGTGGCCCAGCCAAGCTGACATAGAAAATTAACCATCACACATAATACGGATGTATTCTAACTCATTCATTTCCCAGTGCATTTCTCTAGTGATGGACTTTCAGCCTTTTTTCTTTATCCTTTTTGACTCTATAAACAATGCTCATGTATCAAAATTCTTTTATTTCCACAGGATAGAATCCCAGAAGAAAGATTATTGGGTCTAATGGTACGCTTATTTGTAATTTTAACAGATGCTGTTGGATCATCTCCAAAAGGAGTTTTTATTGCTTAGAACAAACTCTTAGGGTGATTCTGGTACCCTAACTGCCAGTGAGTGCAAAAATTTAACTTTTTCTTCTTATGCCAAGGTGTAAATATTTCCAAGAAATCTTCTCCAGGGCTGAGACCTTAAAACCTTTCTCATTCAGTGTGGTGACAACTGAGGTCAGCATATCTGAAAACTGATATTAATTTCGTATTACCCACAGGCATGAAAGGTGGTGCTATGGGAAGAAGAGAAGAAGGCTTGGGTACCCCTGCTAGATCCAGGTCAAGAATGATGCACGTTCCTTAATTTGACTTCCCCGTTACCTTTGTGACTGCTGGATAATATTTTGAGATGTTAATTTATGTGCTTTTTTCCCTCTCCTCTGTCCTATTCTTTCCCTTCACTTTATTCAAGCTTAAGGGAGGCATATGCCTAAGAAGAAAGTATAAGTGGCCAGGGAGATTTCTTGTCCCACACAGAATGTAGGAAATTTCTGCAGTGCTAAGAGGAAGAAGAAGGTTTGCAAGAAAACAAGACTGGCAGAAAAATCAGGGGGCAGATTCTAGATGAAAGGACACCCCCAAGCTAAAGTCAGAATACGAGAAAGGGCTGCAGCTCCTGAAGCCATGAAGATCCCACTGAGCCGCCTGGCAGAGAAGGAAAGACCTCGAGGAACAGGGGCTGAAAGTCAGCCCTCAGTTGATGTGACCCTTGGCTGCCTCCCCAAAGGATTTGCTGCTCTAAGCATAATACCCCCACCCAACTTTGTCTCAGCCTAAGACTCCGGAACTGTGGTTCAGCCTTGGGTCAAAACCCCAATAATAACTGACATTCATCATAAAGATATTAATCTTTAATGACATAAAGACATTAATCATCTTGCCAGTAGAGTGGAAGGCTTAGAGTAGAAATTATGTCAGTTGAAGGCAGGGTTTCTCAACCTTGGCGCTACTGATATATATGTATTTTTAAAAATAAATTTATTGGGGCTTCCCTGGTGGCACAGTGGTTGAGAGTCTGGCTGCCGATGCAGGGGACGCGGGTTCATGCCCCGGTCCGGGAGGATCCCACATGCCGCGGAGCGGCTGGGCCCGTGAGCCATGGCCGCTGAGCCTGCGCGTCCGGAGCCTGTGCTCCGCAACGGGAGAGGCCACGGAAGTGAGAGGCCCGTGTACCGCTAAAAAAAAAAAAAAAAAAAAAAATTATTTATTTATCTTTGGCTGCATTGGGTCTTCGTTGCTGCGTGCCGGCTTTCTCTAGTTGTGGTGAGCTGGGGGCTACTCTTTGTTGCAGTGCGCGGGCTTCTCATCGCGGTGGCTTCCCTTGTCACGGAGCATGGGCTCTAGGCGCGCGGCCTTCAGTAGTTGTGGTTCACGGGCTCTAGCGCACAGGCTCAGTAGTTGTGGCGCACGGGCTTAGTTCCTCCGTGGCACGTGGGATCTTCCCGGACCAGGGATCGAACCCATGTCCCCTGCACTGGCAGGCAGATTCTTAACCACTGCGCCACCAGGGAAGTCCCACTACTGATATTTTGAGCTGGGGGATTTTTTGCTGCGGGCTGTCTATCCCGTGCATTGTAGGATGTTGGCAGCACTCCTGGCCTCTATTCACTAGACACCAGTAGCGCCCCCTCTTTGCCCCCCTCTTTGAGGATCAAAAATGTCTCCAGACATTGCCAAATGTCCCCTGGGGACCTATATTACACCTGACTGAGAATCACTGATTTAAGGGAAAGTAAAGAAAGGTTGGAATTCTTGAGTTTGTGGACAGAGATTCTTACGAGCGACATGTACTTACATCAACTCTATTCATTATGCTGCCAGAGGCCAGCAAGACATTGAGCTTCTCCCAGAATTGCCTCCCTGACAAATGTTTTGCTTGGGCTAATTATTAAACATTAGCTTTCATTCTCTGAACAACCTGTCAACAAGCGGATGACATCCAGAAATGGAAGGACATGCATCTTAATCACACCTACGGTGGTTAATGGGTCAGTGAGGCGGCGTTCAGAGTACTCTGATCCCTTACTGACCTTTCCCAAGTTGGGACCTGTCAGCTCTATGGCTGTGCCAGACAGCAGCGGATGCCTGTTCTGGACACCCTGGCTGCCCTTCAGGGCCTTTTCGTTTCACACTAATAAGCCTCATTTAGGTTTTGCATTACAGAGCGGCAACCAAACGCTATTGCTGGCAAGGGCAAATTGCTGATGTCCACGGTCTTTTCCAGACAAGCAAATGAATGTGATGTTTTCTCCACCTCCTCTCTTCTCACTGAGGAGATGATTCTTGGAGATAATCCACTTGGTTATCTACGGATGTGAACATAATTTGGAGGCAGCAGTCATGCCAGATGGCCAGCTGAAGCTGGGAGCCCTCCCTGAGTGGATTTCTGAGCCACATTTTTCACTCCCTGGAGGAGCAGAGGAGAGGGTGTGTATGGATGGGGAAGGCTAAGCTTTGCACTTCTGAAAGGGAGGGAAGACTGAGAGAGGCTGGCATGAATGGCCACTGTCCTTGCCAAATACGCACGGCGTGACTTAGGTGAGCGCTTGAGAAAATCTCCTGAGTGCTGGTGTGGACAGATCCTAGAAACAGGATGCCTAGGGCAACTGTGGAATGCCTTTCCCTGGAGGCTGGGGCTGCCTGGGCGACGCTCCTGCCTGACTCAGCCAGCCCAGACGCTCAGGGTGATCTCTCAAGGTGTGTCCTAACTCAATGACCCTTAGATCTGTGTGGGGCCTGGGGGGCGAGGGCGGGATGGGCAAGACAGGGGACCAGTAAAGTCCAGCTATGGCGGGTTGGTTGCTTCAATGAGCACACGAGGAACTCTGGCGAAACTTAGCTATTTGAACGTGCATCAGAGTTCACTGGAAGAAAAGCCCTGGACTGAGAAGGAAAGAGAAGCAAAGAGGGAGTGGGAGGAAAAGGGAACCAAATGAGTGGGAGGATATTGAGAAAGAAATCAAACCAAAGACAAATGAAAGGCCATCAAGACTTGGACAGTGACATATAGATTTAACATAATGGAAAGGAAGAAAATGAGGTTTCAGGATGATGAAATATGCCTGTTTCATCATATCAATTTTTAAAATACATATTTCTTTTTGATTGCTAATTCATTACTGAAATACATCAGACTGTCATCTTTTGTCTTGCACACTACGTCCTGGGGGGGAAAAATCCCCTTGGCTTTGGTTTTAAGAGTCATGGTTCTGTCACTTAGTATGTGACTGTGGGCAAGTCTTATTTCCTCTTTGAGCCTCAGTTTTCTGATATTTAAAATTAATATATACAATACCTGACTCCTGAAGTGTTATGAAAGTCAAATGAAAAAAAATGTGCGTACAAACTCATAAACTATATACAAACTGGTAATTATACTTGTTTACAACAAAACTACAGTCTTTTCCAATTCATTCTTCACCCAGCTTTCAAAGCACAAGTCTGAAAACATACCTGGTTTAAGGAGTTCATCTCTAAAATGCTCCTTGGTTCCCCATGGCTTTCCAGGAAATGTTCACACCTCACAGCTTAGCTCACAAAGCCTCCCCAGTCTGGCTTCTGTGTACCCTGCTGCCCTCACCTCTCAAGCCCAAACTCAACAAGGTAAGCATCCTAAGTTATCTGCGTTGCATTCTCCTAATGCAATTAACACTTGCTTTCACCACTTGCCCTCAGAGAGTCTCAGTCTAGGGAGTCTTGCATGGGTCTTGCTGGCAGGGAGCCTTGGTTCAGGCCTGCAGACTGAAGTACCCACTGGGCCAAGCAGGGAACATCAGCAGTGAGTGAGTCAAGAGACGCAGGCCGTTACTACTTGGACTCAGTTAACTACCTTGCTTTGCAGAAACAGGGTGCCAATCTTGTTAGCTCTTCAAGAGAATGCCCTCCAATCCAGATTTTTATATGAAATCTCCTAACTTTTAAAGCTCGACAAGAAATTTTAAAAATCTGAAACCAAGTGTTGTTCAAATAGAATATGTCACAGGGCTGCATATGACTATGAGCTGCCATTTTCAACCCCTGGCCTTATCTTTCATGTATAGTGGAATGACAACAAAACTAAACATACAAAAACAACAGGAAATGTTAATTGCTGCCCTGATGTTTCTTTACTTGATCAAATCATTCTGGTCCTCCAAAATGCTGGATAAGCATCACCTCTATGGGAAGCCTTTCACTTCCCACTCCCCCATCACTCCATCCCCTCTGCCCTCTCCCTGGGCTAACCCTGATGACTGCATAATCCAAGATGGCTACTGAAGCTCCAGCCATCACATCTGTACTCCAGGCAGGAGGATGGGGGAAGGAGGTGAAGTGCCAAAGGGCCTTCTCCCAGATGAATCAGTCCCTCTCAAAGGATTTTCAGAAGGCTTACCCCAAAATTTCACTTTCATCTCATTGTCCAGTCCTAGCTGCAAGGTGTTAGGGAGATGTAGTGTGATTACCAACTAGAATAAAATCAGGATTTTTTTTTTAAAAAGGAAGAATGATTATTAACTGAGCAATCAGCACTCTCTTCCATACTTACTGACTTGTTTCCCTGCTTCTCCTACTGGTGCTACAATTTATTCTCCGAACAACCATTGATCCTAAATTGGATTGTAACATCCTCCCCGATTTAAGCAATTTTAAGAGCTTCCACTGTTCTTAAGACAAGAACATAAGCTTCAGTAAGGCTTGAAATGCCTGTGGGACCGGCACCGCCCACCTCTTCCCTCACTCTAACCTCTGACTCTCCTTCTCTGCTCCACCTATACTTGCACTATTTCAGTTCCTTGAATGTGCCAGGCTCTTTCCCACCTTTGCACAAGATGCTGTCCCTGCCTTGAACTCTCTGCCTCCAACTGATGGATGCCTCCAAGCCTCAACCGAAGTGTCACATCCTCAGGGAGGCCATGCTCACCACCTCAGTCCGTGCAGTTCCCCATCCCCGTTCTTCTTGGGTCTACACTCTCACCCTTGACCTCCCCACGGTTCAGGACACCGCGCTGATGTCTGTGCTCATCTCTGATGGCCAGTCTTCCTTACGAGACTCTACCTGTAGTCAGGACAAGGGAACATGTTGGGCCTGCTCCCTTCTGCATGCCTTCCAATGCCTGATAGATTAGAGGCGCTCGGTAAATATTTATTTGCCTGAATCACTAAGATAGATCAGTGTGTTTGTTTGGCCCTACTGGACTTACATAGGTAAAGGGTATGTGAGACTCAGCCAAATGTTTACAAGTCACCCTGTCTCCCCAAACCTGTCTCATCACAAAAAGTGATGAATCGAGGATGATCTCAGAACTTGCCCAAGTAAGCACTTAGTGCTCAAAGCACGCACCCCCCTTTTCCTTCCTGGTTATACAGAGTAGCCTTTCGAAGCCTTCCCAGCTCAGTTGTTCTACGGGTGATGAATGTCAAGTGGCTGCTCCCACATCCCCAATTCAGTGAAATGTATTCATCAGACACCAGGAATTAAGCATCCGCAGGGAGAAGATACCCATTTGTTTACATTTCGGGAAACCAGCTCGAATTGCTTCAACCTAAAACAAAAACTAACCCTCAAAATAAACAAACACAACTTCATGAAACTATTTGCCTTTAAAGCTGTGCCTCATAAAGGAACAGAACAACACAAAAACTAGGAAGGAATTCTCAAGAAATGTATCAGGCAACATTATCTGAGGGTGCAAACTGAAGGTGAATGGGGAATACATAAACCAAAGAGCTGGCAGTGTCTACAGCTGGGGCAGGGAGAGGCCTCTCAATTATTGATACTCTTCCTTCTATAGACATGTGTGATGCATTCCACACTGGCTCAAACGTGTACAGAGGGTAAGAGGAGAGAAGACTTAAGATTCTCTTACCGGCCCAGAGTGCTGACATTTCTTTTCTGCTCCAGTTGCAGCGGGACCTTGAGAGTTTAGGGTGATGCTCTCTGCCCAGATGAACTTGGGCAAAGCGCTGGAGGATGGGAAGCCCAGCAGATGTCAACACGAGGATGGTCCAAATGAATGCAAGTTTATGCCTTTCCTTCTCCACGGGAGACCCTGGGAGATAGTATCTCACAGCCTCACACCAGATGCTAATCAGATTATATCCAGATGCTCTATGAACATGTGTCAGCAGTTGAAAAGACCTATTCTAACTGGGACAAACTTACTTTTTCCAATGCTGTAGGTAAAATGCACAAGTAAAAATTAAAGTACAAAGGAAGTCCAGGTTGAGCACATAGTGTATGTGCTTGCAATAAGTCTGTGTGAAGGAAAAGAGTGAGGAGAGAAAGGAATTAGGCAGCTCCTCTAGCTCCCTTTGCTTAGAGATGACACTTCTCATGGGTTTAAGATTCCGTCCCCTGATTTGAAGGCTATCTAGGTTTTAGTAAATCCTCTTTCTTTCTGGTTGACTGGGGGGGCTCCTAACGTTAACAAGCATAACTGAGTTTCATACTGAAGAATAACCCCAAGTATTTTCTTGTGCCTTTAGTGCAGAATTTATGTTTTTCAACAGATGCTTCAACCTCTGTTTGTTGAGTGCCTACCTTATGCACGGGGCAGCGGGGGAGACACGAGGGAACAGCGGCGTAGACAGCTGTGACCTTTTAAGGAACTCAGAGTGTGGTAGCAGAGACAGACAAACAGGAAATTGCAACACATGTGGAAACACTGTGATAGAGGGAGATTAAGATGCTAGGGTCCTCCAGCTTCAGCCTGGCGAGGGGGATGGTCTGAGAAAAGTCTCCAGGGTGAAGCCATAGGGTGAAGGAGCCGGGGAAAGTAGAGGTGAGAGAATGGTGTCCTTCAGGTAGAGAAAACATGCCCCGTACTATGTAGGTGTCTGTAAATCACACAAATTCCGATTAGGAGATAAATCACTAAAACTGGGTAAAAGTATACTGGGCTTGACCAGAAAGCAGCAAGTTCCATACAGTTAGACATATGCAGAGACTGGATTAAAATTTCAGGGAATTATAAAAAGAGATTTCTAGACTAGATAGGAGACTGTACTGGGTCTATGGCCCCAATCCCAGAGCCACCCCAAATACCCAAAGGTAGAGTTCAGGAATGTGGATCTGTTTGAAAGCTCCCTAGTTAGTCTTTAGGCAAATAAATCAAAACCACAGTAAGATACCATTCCACACCCATTAGGTATACGAAGCCATTAGGATGTGGAGGTAATGGAATCTTCTGTATTGTAGGTAAGAAAAATGACACAGCTGCTGTGGAAAACTGCATGATGCTTCCTGAACAGTTAAACATACACTTACTATATGATCCAGCAATTGTACTTCAAGGTATATACCCAAAGGAAGTGAAAGCAGAGACTCAAACAGACATTTGTACACCCTTGCTCCTAGCAGCATTATTCACAATAGCCAAAAGGTGGCATCAACACACGAATGGACTGACAAAATGTGGTATATACATACAGTGGAATATTATTCAGCCGTAAAAGGGAATGCAGTTCTGACACAAGCCACGACATGAATCAACCTTGAAGACATTATCCTCAGTGAAATGAACCAGACACAAAAGGACAAATAATTAATATATGATTCCACTTAGATGAAATATCTAGACTGGACAACAGAAATCAGACCAGAGGTTACCAGGGGCCAGGAATGCGGAAGTACTGCTTCATGGTTACAGAGTTTCTGTCTGGGGTCAAGAAAAATGTTTGGAAATAGTGGTGATGGTTGTACAACAGTGTGAATGTACTTGAGGTCACCGAGTTGTGCAACTGAAAATGGTTAAAATGGTAAATTTTATGTCATTTATATGTTACCGCGATTGAAAAATAAACGGCTTCCTTGCTGATTTTGAAAAAGGCCGCCCATAGAGTAGTTTTGGAGAACCACTGGACTAGCTCCTCATACAGGTCTAGGTGTTTCAGAGGCTAAAAAGCCAAAGCATTTGCACGGCATTAAACTAGAAAAAACTGTAGCGTCTTCCTATGGGATATAGCTAGCTTGTGAGCACAGATGAACTCCAAGCCTTTTTGGGATCTGCCCGAGCCAATAACGGGCCTCCCTCTGATGAAAACAGTCAATGAAATCCAAGGTCTTTCTCCAGGGAGGATAGAAGGCTGGGGGTAGTTCACCTTTCTTGCCCACTTCCATGAATCACCCGTGGGAAAATTCCATTTCTTTGTGTCAAAGCTACCCAACAGAAGCCAGCAGACACCCCAAATTTCATATGCACACACACACTCTGAGTCTTTGAACTTGCATCAATCTCCAAAAGGTGGGAAAGCAAGAAGGAGGGTATAGATAAGTGTCTCAGCCTGGGTTCCCTAAAAAGCAGACCCTGAGCCAAAGGCTTGAGTGCAGGTAGGTTTCTTTGGGAAATGGTCCCAGGGAGCAGGACTGCAGGATGGAGGGTTAACACGGAAGAAATGAAAAGTCTACACTGAGAACTGTTATTCACTTGGACACCTATATGGGCAAGAAAGAATCCCATAGGACACTTTGAGAAACCATGTGAAAGAGAAGCCAGGACTGCCCACCTAGGAATTGAAAAAGGGAAATATTTATCCATTGGCTCAGTTCCGTAGCATCAAGAACGACCTCACGAGCACTAACTTCTTGCACTATGCACGTTGGGTTGCGTGTGCAAGGAATGAGAAAAGGCCCAGGCAGGGCAGGAAGCAAGAGGCAAGTGGCCCAGAACAAGGACCCAAGGAGAGGCAGTGGCAGGCTGTGTCTGCATGAAGTTGTTGACGCCTGGGTTGACCTCACTGGCAGAGCGGCAGGTGCAGTAAGAGGCTGGACCAAGAGAAGTGAAGTGGTGTACAAGACGGGTCCAGCGTAATACAAAATCACCCTGCAGTTCTAACCAAGTTTACGACTACTGCATGGACTCACGATCTCCCCAGGGACTTCAAACGGTTTGCCTACTAAGCACCAGATCAGTCCATAGACTCGTCTACACTCGGAGGAAGACGGCAAAGATCGATTGGGAAAAGAGGCAGTATTGCTCATCACAGAATAGCTTTTGTTTCTTTGATTTATAACTTTGAGCCACTGTAAACCACAGGAAATAAAAAAGACCACATTTTATTCTTCCCATCAGTCATCCCCAGTGGGATGCTTTCCCCTAAATTCCCACTAGTTTCTAAATTTAGAAGCACTCCCTTGCAGGGGCACGGGGGTGGGAGCTGGGGAGTGGCGTGTAACTTTAACTCAGTGGTTCTCAAAGTGTGGTTCCAAACTAGCAGGAGCGGCACTCGGAAACTTGTCAGAAATTCAAATCCTTAGGCCCCATCCCAGACTGCCTGGATCAGAACCCTTGGGGTGGGGCCCAGCACTCTGTTTTAATGGTCCTTCCAGGGCATTCTGATGTGCATTCAAGTTTAAGAACTGTTGCCTCGGGCTTCCCTGCTGGCGCAGTGGTTAAGAATCCGCCTGCCAGTGCAGGGGACACGGGTTCGAGCCCTGGTCTAGGAAGATCCCACATGCCGTGGAGCAACTAAGCCCGTGCGCCATAACTACGGAAGCTCACATGCTGCTACTACTGAAGCCCACGGGCCTAGAGCCCGTGCTCCGCGACAAGAGAAGACACGGCAATGAGAAACCCAAGCACCGCAACTAAGAGTAGCCCCCGCTCGCCACAACTAGAGAAAGCCTGCACGCACCAACAAGGACCCAACACAGACAAAAATGAAAAAATAAAATAAATAAATTAAAAAAAAAAAAGTGTTACCCTTGTAGCTCTATTACACTAGGAAAGAACTCAGACATATCAACTGCATAAGACAAGTGTTAGGGCCCACAGTCCAAAACTTACAAAACTGTCTGCAGTGTATAGCACAGTTTTAGAATTAAAAAAAAAAAAAAAGAACTGTTGTCCCAGAACAGCACTTAATGAATCAGTCACATGCTTTAGACCAGGTTTTGAGAATCTCCCTCTAGCGAAAGGGGCGTGAAATCATGACTGAGTTTTCACTCGATACCAGCAAACACTGAATATGCTTTTGCATTAGTTTCCTGGGGCCACTGTGACAAATAACCACAAAGCAAGCAACTGAGAACATCAGAAAGTTTCCCTCCCACAGTCTGGAGGCCAGATGCCCCAAATCAAGGTGCTGGCAGGGCCATCCTCCCTCTGGAGGCTCTAAAGGAGGATCCTTCCTTACCTCTTCCAGCTGCTGGCGGCTCCTGGCGTTCCTTGGCTTGTGGCCACCTTATTCCAGTCTCTGCCTCATCTTCGTAGGGCTTTCTCCATCTGTGTGTCTCCGTGTGTGTGTGTCTCTCTTCTTTCTGCTGTCAGAACACCAGTCCCCGGATTTAGGGCTTGTCCTAAATCTCAGGTGATGTCATCTGGAGATCCTCCATTTTATCTGCAAAGACCTCTACTGAGAAGGTCACATTTATAGGTACTGGAGGTAAGACTTGGGCAGATCTTTTTGGGGAGTCAAAATTCAACCCACTATAATTTCCAACAAACTAGAATTTAGCATCTTCATAAAACTCACCAGTTTTTTTTTTTTCTTTTTTAAAGAACAGTTAAACACATCTAAAAACCACACCAGGACCTCCCTGGTGGTGCAGTGGATAAGACTCTGCACTCCCAATGCAAGGGGCCGGGTTTGATCCCTGGTCAGGGAACTACATCCCACATGCATGCCGCAACTAAGAGTTTGCATGCCGCAACTAAGAGTTCGCATGCCACAACTAAGGAGCCCACCTGCCACAACTAAGACCCCATGCAACCAAATAAGTAAACAAATATTGAAAAAAAATAAATAAAATCCACGACCATTTGAACACCTTTTCCTTCCACAGGCAACAAGCCAACAGAATCACATATAACTGGGACGTCTATTCCCCATTGTGTACAAACGTTATCACCCGACACAGATGCTCCAAAATACAGTGACTCCCTGTCCCTGGCTGATCATCTAAGCCCGTCTCCCTCCTTCACCCCAGATGTCCGAGAAGCATATTAATTAATCACAGTCAGATGCCTGATTGCTCACAGGTGATTGTTGCCCTGTGAAGCTGAAGGACACAATTACTGCCCCAAACACTCATTGCCCAGGAATCCTCCTGTCACCTCTGCCCCAAACAAGAGCTCGCTACGTGCTGACCGTGCGTCCCATGGGCCACTCCTGCTGCTGGCCCCAGTGCCCTGCTCTATGTCTTTCCCCCAGTCTCACCACAGCAATAGGAGAAAGATGGTTTCCTCTCTACCACATCGCCCCAAGCACGGTTACAGGCCTCTCAATTTAGACACAAGCCCATGCCTATCCCAGGTCTCCTGCTGAGCCAGTTCCTATCTCTGTCTGGCATGGGGCCATCTTGTTGTACATTTCTCCAGGGCACAATTCACATTCTATTCCTTAATAATGGTGCCCTCATGGGCCATGGGCTTCCCTGGCGGCGCAGTGGTTGAGAATCTGCTTGCCAATGCAGGGGACACGGGTTCGAGCCCTGGTCTGGGAAGATCCCACATGCTGCGGAGCAACTAGGCCCGTGAGCCACAACTACTGAGCCTGCACGTCTGCAGCAACAAGAGAGGCTGCGATAGTGAGAGGCCCGCGCACCGCAACGAAGAGTGGCCCCCGCTTGCCGCAACTAGAGAAAGCCCTCGCACAGAAACGAAGACCCAACACAGCCAAAAATAAATATAAATAAAAAATAAAAAAAAAAAAGAATGGTGCCCTCATGGGCCATGCATGATCACTGCCCTGACATAGCCAGACAGCACATCCACTCCTGGGACCTCTCCATGCCTCAGAATCTTGGCCCAAGTCCCCTCCAGCCTGACTGTGAAGGAAGTCCTCTCTTCCCCCCAAAGTCATCAGCAATGGAGTCATCCATTCTCTCCAGGGGAAGTACCTCCCCAGCCTCACCCTCAGGGATGTGGTCTGACCCCAAAGCCCAGGAAGATACTTCCCCAAAGCTCTGACATTCTAACAGGTCCCCAACTAAATGCAATTTCAATCGTACCCATGCTATCCTCGTTACAAGTGTAATTATCAAAAGACATTAAAGGCATTAGACATTATAGCAACAGAAACACAGATTTTAAGAAAGGAAAGTAAACTTTCTCATATACTTGCCAAGGATCAGTCAAAAGCTCCCATTCTGGAAATGGTGTAAATATGGTCTGGCCCCCAGTACTAGCTAACTTTGAATCTCTCTGTGGCTCACAGATGGGATGCCATATGGATCCTATCCAAAGGCTTGATTACTTACTTGGTCCTCGTCCTTTCCTAGATCAGCCCTGTTGGAAAAGAATGAGAGGAAGCAATGTGGTGTTCCACTGGGAGAATAAATGGAGCCGTGTCCTGGAGTTCAACCAGCACGTCAAAGGGACCTCCTGTTCTCACTTGACGTCTCATAACTTCCCCCAGCAGAGCTAGCTCCTAGGCTTGGAAGCTACGTGATGAATTTTACCTGAAAAAGGAGGATCTTGATGAGGGTGAGGCAGGAAGGAGAAGTAATCAGAGTCAACCAAGTTGAGCCATTTCATCTCTTTCCTTGGCTTACCCTACTTGGGGGGGTCATTTGTTCATTTATATACTTGGGTTTCATTTCACCTCTTAGCAAAGGAGAACTTCTCTTTGCCTCTCACACATTCTACCTTTTCTTTCTATCTGGGACATAGACAGAGCAACAAACACGCCCAAGGGCACACAGCTGGCAAAGGGCAGAGCCAAGATATAAAATGTGAGCAGTCTGAACCTGTGCCCAGTTCCCTTTTAAAGGATCCCAGGTCCCCAGAGGCATCTGAATAGGACCAGTCAAATACTTTATCTTCTGGTTGGTTCCATACAGATTTTCCTACTGTCTTTTTCTGCCTGACTGATTTCACTAAGCATAATAGCCTCCAGCTCCATCCATGTTGCTGCAAATGGCAAAATTTCATTCTTTAATGGCTGAGTAATATTCCACTGAGTGTGTGTGTGTGTGTGTGTGTGTGTGTGTGTGTGTGTGTATACACACACATACATACCACATCTTTTTTTTTTATCTGTTCATATGTTGATGGACACTTAGGTTGCCTCTGTATCTTGGCTATTGTAAATAATGCTGCTGTGGACATTAGGATTGGCCTCAGTCTTTAAAAAATAAAAAAAGATTCATTTACAGGACTGTGTGGATGGCATTCCTTTGCAGGGCAGAGAACTGCAAGGGAGAGGAAGACTGCCCTAATGATGTGAGACAGACTCCTTTCAGGGGAACATGTGTTTCTGGGTATCATTTATCTTATGTGTGAGGTTGGATCTACTCAAAATACTGGCCTAGCAGTTGAGAGGCTACAGAAGGTACAAAGGCAGGACTGGATGCTGGAGAAGTTCCCTCCAACCCAGACCCTTGAGGGTGGTCAGCTATGTATTTACAGCTGTTTGGTGATGGGTCGGGGCAAGGGGTAGGGGGGTGGAAAGCACTGGCAGGAGATGGGGTCATTAGCAGCTGTGCAGTAGCGTTGCTGCCCTTCTGAGCCCAGAGCACCGCTCAGATTCTACTCTGTGTGGTCCCAGAAGATACTCTAAGGACCAGATGGAGGAAGCAAACTTTTTTCTTGAGTCATTGGGCCAGTTCAGTGCAGACTTCAGTTTAGACACTTGGGAGCATCGCTCTGGAGATTCAGTGACCCTTCTGAAAGCACTCATAGTTCTGACCTTGGCCGGAGATACTTAACACAGGGAAGGCTAGCAAGCCGTCCCTAAAACCACTGGTAAAAAACTGGTAAAAACAAAAAGTGCAGGATGCTGACCCAGGAGGAGATCAAGAGAAACTCAGAAAACGAAACCGCTTTTCTGAAGAACGAGATTGGGCAAGGGAGGAAGGTAAGGGTCATCTCCTCAGTTCAAGTAAGAAATAGGAAGGTGGGAATCTCCAGGTGAAGCCCCAGAAGTGATGCTGAAGCAAGGCAAACTGGTTAGTAGTCAAGGGCTCCAGAAAAGTTGAGGGTTGCAGAGTTAACATACTGGGGGTTACTTGAGCCTTCTGCCGTGCCTTACACTTTACACTAGATAACTCAGGTAACTAGATAATTGGAAAGTTTTCTTTTTGCAGGCCAAACTTTAGCTTGAAAAAAGAGACGTAAGAAAAGCAAAGTAGAGCTTCATGAGAGCAGGAAGATTGTCTGACTTATTCATTGTTTTATCCCCAATCCTAGAATAATGCACACAGTAGGTACTCAATAAACACCTAAGGAATGAGTATGCTGCCCAGTGAATTCAGCGCAGTGGTTTTCTCCCACAGCCTCTGCCTTTGTATGAAGGGGGAGGTCTCTTCCAGTTTTTCGAGGGCAGCATTTTGTGCGATGGGGGGGCTTCATGCAATCCGGATAATCTTTGCGTGAGTCATTAAATTGTTAAATTAGTTATTTTATTCTTTTCATTCAGTAGACCTCTGGGGGGCGCTTACTCTGTGCAGGCACTGAGCTTAGCATGTGTGAATACAATGGTGAGCAAAAGAGGTGTGCACTGGCTTGGAGCTCACCGTCTCATAGACCTGTAGCTCCCCAAGGCCATTGTCATGGATGGAGGCTTTAGCTAACCAAACAATGTAACCAAACCAAAGCAAGCAAGTCAAAAAAGAAACTACATCCAAAGCACTGGCCCTATGGCCTTCAGAACTTCTCATGGCCATCGAATAACTCACATGACTAGATGGTCTAGGCAAGGAGGAACTTTGAGAGGTTTAGATTGGCCCCCATGTATTAGTCACAGGAGGCTGAATTATGTTGTAGCAACAAATCAGCACTGAAATCTCTACAGTTTAATACAACAAAGGTGTTCAGCTGACCCTTGAACAACACGGCTTTGGACTGTGTGGATACACTTACATGCGGTTTTTTTCCGCAGTAAATACTACAGTGCTACAGCATCCGAGGTTGAATCTATGGATGCGGAATCTCAGATACAAAAGAAGCTTGGATACGGAGAAACCATGCATTCCGGGGCCAACTATAAATTATATTCAGATTTTCAACTGGCTGAAAGGTTGGAGCCCCGAGTTGCTCAAGGGCCAACTGTATTCCTTATTGAAACAAAGCTTGTTATGGATGACTTCTTCCATGCGGTGACTCAGGGATCTGGTCTGCTTCCATCCAATGATTCAGCATCTCAATCTGTGCATCCTGGTCACCAGGGCTTGGGATGAGAGACTGCAGACAAAGGCCTAGGGTTGACACCTCACTTTCCCTCAGTCCTTTGGCCAGTACTAGTCACATGACCCCACCCACCACAGAGGGGCAGGGAAGTGGGAGGGAACACATGGATATTCAGTGAGCATTACATGTCTCAACCACACCCATTCTTTACACAAAACGCCCCCTGAACCATCATTCTGCAGAACTGAAAAACAACTTTGAAACAGTTGAGAGAAGAAATTTAGATGATAGATTTTGCAAATAAGTGAGCCAATTTCTTTCCTGGGCTCTTTATCTGGGAATACTTTGGAAGTGAAAGGAATATAGTTAGTCCCCCCTGTTTCTAGGTCAGAGGAATTCATTATTGACTTCCATGTATGTTCCTAGCCCTTTGTTCTCTCTTACAGGCCAGGAAAATTTTCTCTTCACCTCCATATTTTCAGGTGGGAAGGTCTGTTCTTCCACCCTGGTAAAGAGAGATGAGAGAAAACCCTAGATTGTAGATAAGTAAATTGGTTTCAATACCTCTAAAAATTTTATGGCAGTAGCATTACCTACCTTTTAAATGTATGTCTTTGCAAACCTTTGTCCACTGGGCTTCTGTTTACAAGAAGCATAACTGACTGTACCTGAAAAATTAGAATAACATTTGCTTTTGCTAGATTCACTTTTTGCTACTGGATAGAAAGCATCAACTTCCTTTTTTGTGTTTCTTCTGCCACTGGGGCTTTTATTAAGGACTGTACCATCTCATTTATTTCTAATTCGGTTGCAGATTTCTATTACCTACTAAATGTGCCCTGGTTCTGTCCTGGCTTGTTCAGACATATTTTCTAATAAACAACAGCCATGTAATTAGCACTAGACCCATGAAAGAAGAATATTGAGATATGATAATTTATTCCATTAGCTAATATAAGTTTATTCCTGGGTAATGCTTTCCAGATCAACATGGATTTGCCTATTCTTAAACCTTCACTTCCTAGTGATGGTTCTCTCATTAGATCATAAATTATCTGATTAGAATTCAGTGGCATGGATTCTTGACTTTGGTTTTTGCATTTAGAGCTGATAGCAATTGAAAAGTTGGTAGCTTCATTATGGAGTCCAAGGGCAGTATTACTCCTTGAAATTGGAAAGCACTATGCTTAGCTAGAGTTAAAAAACCAAAAACAATCTGGTGGAAATTCAGTAATGTAAACCTGATCATAGCCACAGGCACTAATAGGAAGCTCTGACTGAAATTTTGCCCTGCAGCAACTCGGCAACCAGAAGAAAAAAGCCTTAGTCTTACAAGGAACACGGAGCACTGGAGGGAATGCAAACATTCAAGGTGTAGAAGGCTGGGCTTGTGCTTTCCTTTTTCCCTTTTAATTTACTGAACAAGGATTTTTAGGAATCTTCCTTTTGACATTCCTTCAAAATATGTTTTGAGGCTCTACTCTGTGTTAGGCCCCAGAGGAACAGGCTGAAAAGACAGCCAGCATGCCTGTGCCCTTGAGTAGTACAGGCTGTAATGGGGGAGAAGCATAAACTCACAAGTACATCATGGAGAAAGGGGATATGCAGAGTCCCCTGGAAGCCTGAGGCAGAGGTACCTATTTCCAAGGGGCTTGGACCATCCTGGAGGAAGCTGATCTAAGCTGAGCCCTGAAGAATGAGGAGTCGTCTGTCAGGTGAAGGACAGGTAGAACAGGGAAGGTAGGGATGTGAGTGTTTTAAGTGGATGCAACAGCAGGTACAGAAGGCTGGGTGCAAGGCAGAGACCACAAGGAGACCTGGAAAGATCAGTTTGGTTGGACTTTCATGCTGTTTTTTCATTATATGCACGTCATGCAGTGCTTTCCAGTACCGGTGGCTTGCGTGTTCACGTCTGGACACCTCTCTGAGGCAGGATGAGGTGAAGACAGAGAGAAGGTGCCAGACTTGAGACCTTGCCTGACCATAAAGGTTTCCTAGGTTATGGGTCTTGACCATGAGAACAGATACAGCAACTTTCACATAGTCATCCTCTTACCTGGCTTGAGGCCTCCAGCTGGATGGAATTCACATGGCGGATGAAGTTAGACAAAAAAGACCTCTGTGGTTCCTGAAGTTTTGGAGAAAAAAATTCAACTAGTATCAGAAACTGCACAGCATGGAGGGAGTCTGGGTATTGAGTAAAACAGAGGGAAAAAACGATATACAACAGAGTGGCTGATTGATTTACATAATAAAGAGCAGGTGAGGGAGAAGGGAACATGGGATGGAAAAAAAATCTGTGCACAGGGTATGTTTCAGGGTGGAAGAGAGAATTTGGGGGGAAAGCTGGCATCCATGTGCAGAATAGTAAGAGGAGCAGCGATGGAGAATTTTAAGACGCTTGCTATGCTTTAAGAATTCACCTCTCCTTTGGCATTTCCCTGAGAGACAGTATAGATTTGAAATAATGAGTATAGATTTATAATATTTCTTGGTTCCTGAATTGTACTTCTTTGAATGCACCACGTGGCTGAGACTGGGCCAGTTGGAGTCGTAGGGTTTGGAGGACTGTAGAAACTCTCCCTTGAGATAGTAGCTCCAACTCAGTAAGTACAGTGCACACGACTGTTTGGAAATATATCCAATAGGTGATAATCCTGGTTCGTCCCGCTGGGATAGCTGTTACAGGAGGTACATTTTGGTGGATCTGCCCAGCCCATGACTTTCTCTATCTGAAAACTCTTTCCTCACCCACAAGAACTAGCACCCCACCAGCATGCTGGCACCTAGGCATCACCCCCTCTCCTCCAACAGGTGATTGGACCAGGAATGAGCACCTGACACAAGGTGGGCCAATCAGAGTTTCTTTCCTGAGAATAAGGGGTTAAATGTGGGAGCTGTGGAGAGCCACCTATGTCCATGAGCTCCCCAAACTGCCAAAGCAGATCAACGAAGGGAGATTAAGCAGACAGCTGAAGGGAAAGAGAGACTTAAAAACTGGGATAGAATTTTTCTGAGCTCTTGGTGGCTTTCTTCTTCCTGGTTCCAAGTTCTCATGAACAGGCTGTCCTTTGATTCTTGCAAGATACATAGTCTCCTTCAAATAAATTCTCTCTTTTTTCCTTTATGCTCAAGTTTGTTTGAAGTAAGTTTCAACCACCTAAAATCCAAAGAATGTGGCCTAAGACAGTGGCCTTTTATGGCCCAAATTCCTCAAGTTATTGGCTCACTTTCTGGTACTTCTGGTCTCATGTGTTTGCTAACTAGTGTGTTAATGGTACAAAGCTGCCCAACAACCCACATGATCTGTTTTAACTCTAGAATCAGCCAGCCTATCAGGGAAACAAGTATCTGCTAGTATTTTGCTGAGAAAGCTGTTCTGCTGGGTACAATTGTGTCACTTAATGTCTTGACCATTTCCCGCTAAACTTCAGCCTGTGTTTGTCTTTGATTATTTACCTATTGCATCTTCTGGTAAGGTTTCCTTCTCGGAGTCTTGTCTGGGCATCTCTCTCGGGCAAACTAGCTGTAGTTAGAAGTGACACTGGCATTGGTTTTCCAAAGAGGCTGACGTTTCTCATTCTAGACTACTAGGAAACCAGTGTACTTTCCACATATGGTAGATGAACACTTGAGAAGCAGACCCTTCCAGACTGAAGCTCTATAACACAAGCTGGATACATTTAGCACCTAAGTGCTCATAGAATATGAAGGATTTCCCACGACGAGAGAGGCTCAGAGCAGTTTTTCCCAAAGGGTCTTCTCAGATCCCTAGATATTTATGAAAAATGCAGTTTACCAGGTTTTGCTGAATCAGACTTTCTAGGGATGGGGCCAGGGACTCTGGATTTTAAATAATCTACATAGGTAATTCTGACGTGTGAAATCCATTGGCTATACGCACCAAAAGTAGCAATTCTCAAATTCAAACATAATTGTTAGACTGTATTTCACAATAAACTTGAAATGGAGCAGGACCCTAAGGTCCTTCTCCATCCCTCTCCCCGCCCCCATGCCCTCCACCTGCCTTTTGTCTGTAGAAAAACTTTAGTCAAAGAATAAATTTAATTAGAGAAGTGAGAAAATACAGAAACAAAGGAAAACAGTCAAACAAGACAAAATAATAATAGTTTAGTGATTAAGCAAAGGACCTTTAGTTCCTCCTCAATGGCTATAGATAATATTCTGAGCCATATCCTTTGAGCTGGTTTGTAGATACAGAAAATGCCCCCCTGCAAGTGGAAGAAGTTAACTACATGACGACCAGACTGTAACCATGACAGAAGCTGCCACAATTCCGAGAACAGGCCTCAAAGAAATGGGAACAAACTGACCCTGGAAATGAAGATTAACTGTACTTGAAACAATCACGATGACGTGGATCAGAGCACCGCATGACCAATTTCAAGATGACTCTCAGGCACATTTCTGCATGTAGTCCCCTCCCTCCGCCTATATACCTGTGAAACTCCCCTTTAAAACTCTTGCCCACTGATTGTCAGTGGGGGAAGTCAGCCTTTGGACATGAGTCTGCCCTCTCCTGCCGGTTGTCAGCCTCTGAAATAAGCAAACTTTCCTTTCCACCAACCTAGAGTCTCTACTATTGGCTTTTGAGCGGCGGGCAGCCAGACCCCACTTTCGGTAACAAACTCACCTTCTTCTTCCATGCTATGCTTCTCTTCTACATATCACTTTAATATACAGTGATACATATCTCTCAGAAAAATTAAAGTCAGTTAAATTACATTTCTTTTTTTGAAGACTGTCACTTCTAGGCAAGTGTGAATATACCTGAGATCCTCCAAAATTGGATTATAAACCCCAGGCTCATATCTCTCCATCCTGACCAGAGGGCTTGTTATCAGCTTCTCCAGAAATGGGTGGGGCTGGAAGAGCTGTTTTTTGGTTTTTTGCCCAGATACTTGGAAGAAAACAAACAAATGCTGAGGCAGAATTTCTTAAAGTGTGGTCCTCAAACCAGCTAGATCAGACTGACGTGCAGAGCCTTGTTAAAAATGCAGATACTGGGGTTCTACCCCAGATGCACTGAATTATAACCTCTGTGGGAGATGTGCATCATTTAATTAGCTCTGCAGGCATTTTTAAAATATGGTAAAGATTCAGGCCTTTCTGGGATGTCTCAAAATCCTATTTAATGCTTACATTAGAAGAAAAGACAATGAATACTCTCAGACAAGATACTAACGGTATCTAGTTCCTGCCACCCTTTCTCTATGGGTGGGATAGTAGTAGTAATAACAACATCGACATCAACAACAGCTAACGTATTTTAAGCTCTTACAATGGCAGACTCAGTGCTAAGAGCCTCATGTGCATTATTCCAGTAAATCCAAACAACAATGCCACTATACTCACATTTGTTAGCTAAAAACCGAGACTCAGAGAGGATGTGGACATTTCCCAAGATGACACAACTAGAAAGTGGTTGAGACGGAATTGGAAATGCTAAAGGGGAGTGGGGCAAAATAAAAGGTGTGGAAACTGGCGTTCAGAATTCATCCTTCATGTCTGAATCAGGGTTGCAAGGAACACTTCAGTGTGAATAGGAGCTTGTGTAGATATGTAATGAAACAATACATAAACACAATGGGGAGGGACCAAAGTCCTACAGTAATCCTAGAGGAGCACCTCCAAGGCAGGAACTGGAATCTGTGTGGAGGTGAGGGAGTCATGGGGACCAGCTCCTCTGGGTCACTTCACATCTCTGTGCTCGCATCCATCTTTGCTCTTGGACCCGCTCTCAGCCGGAGCTTCTGCTTTCCCATCCTTCATCTTATCATGATCCTGTGGGCCTAACTCCACCGGCCAGCTCTCCCTATACATCCTCTTAGCTTTAACTTCTACTGTCTCATTGTCTCGGAATTTTTTAAAATTTATTTTATTGAAGTATAGTTGATTTACAATGTTTTGTTAATTTCTGCTGTACAGCAAAGTGAATCAGTTATACATATATCAATACATTCTTTTTCATATTCCTTTCCATTATGGTTTATTACAGGGTATTGAATATACTTCCCTGTGCTATACAGTAGGACCTTGTTATCCAGTCTATATATAATAGTCTTCACCTGCTAATAGCAAATCCCATTCCACCCCTCCCCCTGCCCCTCCCCCAGCAACCACAAGTCTGTTCTGTGTCTGAGTCTGTTTCGTAGATAAATTCATTTGTGCCATACTTTAGATTCCACATGTAAGTGATATTATATGGTATTTGTCTTTCTCTTTCTGACTTACTTCGCTTACAGTGATAATCTCTAGGTCCATCCATGTTGCTGCAAATGGCATTATTTCACTCTTTTTTAATGGCTGAGTAATATTCCATTGTACATATGTACCACATCTTCTTTATCCACTCATCTGTTGATGTACATTTAGGTTGCTTTCATGTCCTGGCTATTGTAAATAGTGCTTCAGTGAATACTGGAGTGCATGTATCTTTTCAAATTATAATTTTCTCCAGATATATGCCCAGGAGTGGGATTGTAGGATCATATGGCAACTTTATTTTTAGTTTTTTGAGAAACCTCCATACTGTTTCTCCATAGTGGCTGCACCAATTTACACGGAATTTCTTAATTTACATACTTAAGAGAGATAATCTGATTGGTCCACTTTATCATGTCTTGCCAGGTCACTTACAGATTACTGGTTTGCTGCTGTTCTTGACTCCAATCATTCTGCAGAGGACGAGGAAGAGGGGGGTCATGGAGTGAAACCGTGGCTACCTGACGGCCATGCTCCCCAGGAGGGTCTGTGAGCAGAACTGGCACAGTCATTGCCATTTCTAAAAGCGTCATCCAAAGGCTCTCAGAGGGCTTAGAATGAAATAACTCTCACCTGCAACTCCCAAGTCCTCAGGCTTAAGGGTGGGTGAGGCAGTTGCAGACTTCTCGCCTAGCAGAAAGTCAAATTGGTAAACTCCTTTAGGGTAGGGGTTTTTGTTTGTTTTGTACACTGCTGTATCCCAAGCACCTAGAACAGTGCCTGGCACAGAGCAGGCTCTCAATAACCATTTGTTGAATGAATGGATAAATGATACTGCAGTATCCAGCAGGTCCCAAATATTGTGGATCAGACACGGGGAAATCTAATTTACATGCTGCTTTGGCCTTGGCTCCCAGACAATACTAATACCATCCTAACCAGAACACAGCCACGCATATGACGTGCCACACAACCCACTTATTATCTGCTTAAAAGCAAATACAAATATTTTTGGTCATCTGCCGGTTTCAATTCTTGCTAATAAGTGAAAATTAACCGTATGGCCTGGGGTCGGAGTCAGCTTCGAGAACCCTCAAGGAACGGAGATGCTAAGAAGGCAAAGCATTTTAACTGGTGGTCCTCAACCAGCGGTGATTTTGTCCTCAGGGGACACTCAGCTAAGGAGGCATTTTAAGAAATTCTGGTAAAATAAAGGTAACATAAAATTTGCATTTTTAAGTGTACAGTTCAGTAGTAAGTACATCTACATTGTTGTGCAACAAATCTCCAGAATTCTCATCTTGAAACACAAACTCTGTATTAAACAACATCCCACTCGCTCTCTCCCCAGCCTCAGGCACCACCCTTCCACTTTGTGTCTGCGAATTTGACTACTCTAGGTAGCTCATATAAGTAGAATTATACAACATTTGTCTTTTTGTGACTGACTTATTTCACTTAGCAATGTCCTCAAGTGTCATTCACGTTGCAGCGTGTGTCATAATTTCCTTCCTTCTAAAGGATGAATAATAGCTCATTGTATGTCTGGATGACATTTTGCTTATCCACTCATCCATCAACGGATACTTTGCTTGCTTCTGCCTTTTAGCTACTGTGAATAATGCTATCAATACGGCTGTACAAATCTCTCTTTGAGGCCCGGCTTTCAATTCTTTTGGGTATATACCCAGAAGTAGAATTGCTGGATCATATGGTAGTTCTATTTTTAATTTTGTGAGGAACTGCCATACTGGCCATACTGTTTTCCACAGAGGATGCACCGTTTTACATTCCCACCAGTAGTGCACAAGTTTTCCAATTTCTCCACATCCACTTGTTATTTTCCTTTTTTTTTTTTAAATAGTAGCTATCCTAATGTGACAACATTTTTGGTTGTCACATCTCAGGGGGAGGGGTGCTATTGGCAATGGGTAGAGGTCAGCAGTATTGTTAAACATCCTACAATGCCCAGGAAGGTCCTCTGCCACAAAGAATGGACTGGAACAAAATGTGGATAGTGGCCAGGTTGAGAAATCCTGATTTAAGCTATCAGGTTCATCTTTCGTAGCAAATCTCACCCCCCTGACAAGTGCAGCCTCTCTCTTCTTTTGCTGAGATCCTCAAAGCCAACAATTTCCAAAAACCTGGAAAGCAAGGGAAGACTGAGAAGAATGGCAACATTTCTTTTATTCAAATTTTATTGGAAGTTTACAAATGTATTACAGACATCAGTAAAACATCATATCCATTTTACACGGCACGGATCTCAAGCAAAGTGTTCACGACAGTCTCTGGCAGAGCCCACACCAAAGGTCTACTGCAGACCTTCTTAACAAATAGCTTGACACCCGACACACAACACAGACTCTGGCATGCCTTACCTTCTCAGGCCCTTTGAGGTTTTGTTTACGTACTTGGAATTAAAGCAGGAGATGGACAAAGTGATCCTGTACAGGAAAGAATGTGTTTAGGAGCGGGAAAACTGCCAAAGTCCTAATTTACTATGGAATAAGGAGGACCCATAGGTCTTAGAATGTGAAGTCAGGGTCCACGATAGAACCAAAATGCTTTACGGAAAAACATGGACATTCACTAGAGAGGTTTGAGTAACTCTCTCTGAAAAATTTAGAAAAGCTTGGTCAGCGACCTACGGCACACCAATGGCCATACTCAGTAGGGTGAGGGATGTCTCAGAAAACTCTCAGGCTACAACAAGGCTTTTTTTTTTTTTTTTTTTTCCTACAGAGTCATCGTATCTAAATCACAGAAATGTTTCCTAACACTACGTGACATCCCCCCTCCCCGCCTTTTTATTCCTGTTGGGGAAAGCTAGTTTTATCAGCAGGAAGTAAGCTTATAAAACAGTATAGCTCCCAACAGTACATTATATTTTATGGGAGTCTTGGGGTGAAGGGGATCCTACTATGAGAAAATGGAAAAAGACTGAAATCCTTTTTTGATCCTAACCTTGATGACTGCTTCCGAGGGGTCAGACGAACAGGCTCTGGTGTCTGCTGAGGCCCCAGAGGGACCGGCCACTGGAGGCTAGGCAAAACTCTCTTCATTTCCACTTCTCTTGCGCTTTAAGAAACGCACCTCAAAAGGCGGCCATCTGGAACTGCCTTCCAAATATGCAGAGGAGGCTTGGCTGTGTCCTGTACCTGGAACGCTGTCGCAGAGCCCTTTTCAAAGCCCTGAAGGTGCTAAACAGTGCTAATAGCAGCCTTCTGGCATGAAATCCTCAGATGACTGATGCCATCATTCACGTTCCTTTGTCATAGATTCTCCTTCTTATGCATTAGCATCTGGTTTCTGTTAGAGAGAAACAGCAAAGAGCACTTCTCCTTGGAATTTAAATTTTTGTGTTCTTTCTTGTTAGAAGGTGGAATTAGACAAAGAATAGGACGAACTCTTATCTGACCTCTGTGATAGGACCAAGAACACGAGAATGGAAAAGGAGGCCAAAGAGAGTTGTCTTCATTTAGCCTAAAGAAGTCAGCCTCCTTTAGCATCTCCAATACGGGGGCATAGAAACTGGAGTCTCACAATTATTTATGGATGATGCTTCCTAAATGGCTGGTGTACTGTTTTGGGCCAATGGCAAAAGAGCCCAAGGTAGAAAGACAAATAAGAATCAGTTCACAAATAAGATTTGTTATCAGACAAATAAAATCAGTTCTGATCAACTAGTCCTGGATGGTTGGAGTGTTGAAAAGATTTCTGAGGCTGCAGCCATGCTCTCTGGGAAAGTATACAGTGGTACCTTGGTTATATCTGCCCAGGTTGCAGGGATGGCAGAGCACATGCTACATATGTGGTATTACTGGCCCCACCTGAACTCAGCAATGGCTGGTGGTACCCAAGAAGCAGAGAGCTGCCGCAGGAGAGAGAAATATAATCTTGGTGTATTGAAGAAACATCCTACAGAATGGGAAAAGAGGATGAGAAAGAGCTGTCCTCAGGTCACATATGAGAAACGCAAAATTGCTTGTTCACGGGGCTGGCTGAGGGTGGAAAGGAAGGACTAGAGAAGAGAAGGTGAATATGAAAAGAGGGGGTCAAACAACCAACACTAAAAAATTTCCCCCCCTTGAACACCTGCAAAATGGGAAGTATGGTTCTGGTTTCCCTGACCTCATTTACCGTGACCTCATTTACCTCATTTAAGTGACATTTACCGTCACTTGGTAGAAATGCCAGAATTCCATGACAGATGGAAGAGTACCTGAATGCCACCAGCCTGCTAACAAACTTGCTCATAACATCAAGGGTGATATGCACTGGCAGGGCCATTCAGGAAACTGTCACTGACTTCTGCTTGGGAAAGGGCCAGCTCTGTTGTCACTGAATTCAGCAGCGACAGGAAATGAAATGAACGCTAAAGTGGGGTTTTACCCAAAAGATAAGAAGATCAATATGAGAAGAGGTAGGCAAACAAAACAAAACAAAACCCAAGGCATTAGCAAAGAAAATAAACTGTGGTACTTTTCTAAAAACAGCCTATTAAAGATGAAATGATGATCTAAGAAGAGGTGAGTGTGAGCCTCACCCACAGATGACACTTGACCAAGAAGAGCTCCCGGTGATGATCAGGCAAGGACCCTCAGATCCTGCCTCGGAAACGAATGCATTGAATTTTGGGGAATGGGATTCTGGGATGTTACGTGTAAGTTATCACTAAGGGGAGGAACTCCCGATACAATGATATCCTGCTCACTTTAAGGCATATACTTGCAGGTTCCGTCCTCATTGTTGAGGATTTACCTGTCCTCCATCGGCATTCTCCATAAGGTGCCTGGCTGCACGTGGGGTGGGAAGGAGACACTGGCAGTGATGGACTAGATGGAGGTGATCTTGCTTATAGACCGTCTGACCCTGAGGCTTGCATCTCAACACACCTCCAGCTCTGACCAGTTCAGCCGATGGATGCTCCCTGGGCAGCTAGATCTGAAATTGCTTATTCCTCTCTCCCTCTGGGCACTAATTAGGTGTCAGTTTCTAGGCCACCTTCTTCTTTCTGCTGACGGTGGTTAAAGCCTCATCTGGGAAATGTAAGAGGTACTCTAAAAAGGAAAGAGAAAGCAACGTTCACTGGGAGAATTTCTTTCCTTGGATTCCAGGCCACAGAGGACAGACATTATTTTCAGTTATTTACTAAGTTAAATGATCTACTTTTTTCTCTCTCTTCTTTTTCCAAAATGCCTTTCTATTCTCATCAATCCAGCAACTTAGAACTCCAAATTGGACTCGCCCCATTTCTACCAGAAACCTGCCACGCTGGTAGCGTGGTGGTGTACATTATTTCTTAATCAGTTCGCCAAGCAGTTTACAAACTCACTATACAAACGTAATAGAGTTAATTCTCCAGAGGCTTGGATAATTAATGAAGCATTTAGATATGAAGAAAGCATGCGGAAAACAGCCACAACCAACATTTGCATTGCTTTTTTAAAACATCAGTGACAATGACAAATGTCTTATTAATACCTGAAAAGCAAATTATTTTAATACATCCTGAATGGAGTGCCACTTCCACATCCTTTACAGCCTTCCTTCCCCCAGACCCATTAGGGATGGTGTCTAAAAAGCCACTTTTCACATTCTCCCCATAAAAAAGCACTAGAAAATATGAACTACTATACTGAAGAGAGACCACGCTCGCCTCACCATGGCAGATGGCCACTGAGATACACTGTGTACTACATCGACAGTACACCTCACTAAAGGTGGGTCCTCCGATGGATTATTTCAACTGCCACAATCCACGAAGGGGACGAGGAGAATGGAAGTAAAAGCAAGCGCTTCACTTTTAACTGAAGCAAGGTAGGAGGTTTTATTTTACTATAAACAACACAACCGTTAAATGTCTTCTTTAAGCAAACTCACTTTTGAGCCCATCTTCTATCTGACTGACGGTCCCCAAAGTTCAAAATGGAAACCCCCCTTTCAGCAACATCTGTTTTTCAAAACCATAACACGGAAATCTCCTGAGCAGCTCAATCTTTCTGGGTAACCCAGATACTCTGGTTACAGAGTGCATTAAACTGGGTTTTTTTTCCCCACAAGCACTGGGGGCTATTCGAGGTGGTTGTCAAGTCTCCTCTACTTCATTTCCAGAAGTTCTTCTTTGCTCTGACCTTCCTTCATATTCCCCTTCAGTCTCTACCCTTGACCTGTTCCTTCTCCACGTATGACCTACGACCTAGAACACACCATCACTCCCAGAGTCCCTCGGAACCTTTCTGGCCCGAAATTCCCAAAGCTGAAGTTCATTTGCGCTGAGGACAACCGGTTGTCAGGCTAAGGCAGCTGTCTGCCTTGGTAAAGGAAAGCGGATAATACGATCCAGGAAACGAGCACCAGGAAATAATGCCACATTCAAAACAATGTCATGCTGACATCACACAAACCGCACCACTCACAGACACTTTATTTTCCCCAAGGGATAGATCAATGGTAAGCAACTTCAATGTTCCCAGCAGGGATGGCGTTTCTCACGGAACCTGACTGACACTGGTTGGTTTTTCTAATTGGCAAAAGTTATGCTGGCAATTATAAATAAAAAAAAAGTTACTATCACTTTGTAGAGAAGAGATTCTACTGAGGCTGGGAGCGGACTTAAGGATGGCTCCTCAAGATAGATGGAGCATCAAATGCTTTGGGTGTAATAGGTAATGTTTTTTTTCTTCAGCCACAAAAAGCCAAATTGAATAAACTCCTTTGAAAAAGGTCTCACTGACATGTAACAAATTTGTATAGAAAAA
This sequence comes from Phocoena phocoena, assembly GCF_963924675.1. Classification (NCBI taxonomy): domain Eukaryota; kingdom Metazoa; phylum Chordata; class Mammalia; order Artiodactyla; family Phocoenidae; genus Phocoena; species Phocoena phocoena. The sequence continues at coordinate 25,834,189 of NC_089228.1, read as the reverse complement.
AGAAAAAAAAAAAAAAAAGTGGTCCTGGACCACCTTGAAGTACTACTCAAAGACAATGCTGGACGTGCATGCAAGGCTCCACTGAGTCCTACGATATAGAAATTCCTTTGATATTACAAAATACAAAAATATTTTATCAGAACTCTCATTTACATCGCATTTACAATGGACATGTAAATAACTTAGTGTTGGGTCCTGGCTAATAAACAAATTACGTACTGGAAAAAGGGTCCTAAAAGGGAGAGAACCAGAGAGGCTATAATATATAAGCGAGCGGGAAACAATTTTGCCATCTTGCCAGTGGCAGCTCAACACAGACGGACGGGAAGGAGGTGACCAATCCTGGCCTCCGTAGAGTCTATAGCGTTTCCAAAGTGAAATGTGCAAATAATATTCAACATGCCAAGAACTGTGACTACCTATTGAGTCAGTCGGTGACCTTGCCGCCATCAACAGAGAGCTCTTCTCATCTCTCCCTGGAACCACCAAAGAGCTTTAAAATTTAAAACAGTGCAAGTTTCTGAATTTACATTCTTACCTCCCATCTTCCCCTATCCCCTGACCCCCATCGGATTAAGAAATGATACAGTTTTTGCTCTTTTGTCTTTTCCTGCTGTGCAACTGTCCCCTGCCACCTAGCGTGGAAGACTTGGGGAGGCCGTACGAGCTGTATTTGTGCAGTAACTCATCACTCGTGACGTATCGCAGGTGGGCGGGCTGGGGGATGGGTTCTCCTAGGAAATAGCCCTCGTTGTCAGACTCCGAGGACGAAGAGCAGGTGGAACACCAATCGTACTCAGTGAAGTAGGGTCCCCATCGCTCCCCAAAGGCGTTCTGCAGAGCCAGGTCCGATACAGTCCGGGGGCACCGGCCGTACAGGTCCCTCCGGGACCCCTGGCCCAGGCTCTCCTGGAAGCTCCGCTGGCGCATGAACTGATCATAATCCTCCCTGGCTCTCAGGGGGGGCCTTTCTTTTAACTGAGAGATGGCCTCGCGCTCGCTGGCCAGGTGGAGGGCGTTGTCTGAGCGAGAGCGTCGGGATCGCCGGGACCGGTGAGGTCGGAAGCGGCGGTTGTCTTCGCGGGAAGTGGCTCTCCGCCGCGTGCGCTCGCTCATGGGCTGGATCCTCACACCCTCCGGCCCCGGGAGCTTGCTGCCCGCCATCCCCCCATCGAAATCAAAGCTCTGATGCATCCTTCCGTGGGCCTGCAGGTCTCTGTACCTGATGGGGTTGCTGAGAGGGTGGAGGTTTCCCTCCATCTCCTGGTACTGCTGGGCGGAGAGCAGGCTGCGAACGGACTCGGCGCTGCGGAACTGCATGGACGAGTTCAGCGTGCCCATGTTGCTCAGCTTCTCGGACACGTTCATCCCAGAGTCTTTGCTGAGATCGGGCATGGAAAACCGGGAGAGGTGCTCCTGGCGCTTGGCACCACCATCCGCGGAGAGGCCTGGGGGAGAGAGAGGAAAGGTTCACAGAGGTTAATACAAACGTGCAGCCATGGGAGTCCCGTCACTGTGGGTCATCTGAACCGTTATCTATCCAGGGTCGCTGCATACGGTTGCACACTGCACACAGGCTCGCTCAGAAAGTATGCAGGAGGGCTCTCCCCATTCCACAGTGGGCCAGTGTCCACTGAGAGGGGACACCTGGTTAAAATGCATCCACGAGATGTTTTTATAATCGTCATGAATTCCTCCAAAGGTTCATCAAAATTACTTAAGAGCCCATCATGTATCTCATAAGTGATGTTTCTTCTGTTCAGAAATTCACTTTAAAAAGTGCTCAATCACCTCACTGGTTCTAATGATGAACTATAAGCTCCACAGGAGAGATATTCTGGACAAAGAACCTTTAAGCTATAGAGGCCGGGCCACGCCCAAGCAGTTCCTAGCAACACTGAGCCTAGAGTCTAGTCCCATAATACTGGACCACTTCACTTCCATGTTTACCTCCAGCAACTTCCTGCTCTGCCTGCTGTCCCTGGGCCTCTATTCCAGATGTCTTGAAAACTAAGTGGCTCCCTGGGTGTAGACAGAGGGATATTTACTCTCTCAGGGTGTTTAGTAAATGACTGTTTCAGGGTTCCAAATGGGCCCCTAGCAGTCAGAAGATGTGAGTGGGACTCCGGGGGGCATTCCTCCTTCTCCTGGAGAGACACTTTTTAAAACAAAGCAGTGACCCGAATGCTCTCTAACAGCAGGAGCCCCTAGCAATGATCCTGCATTCCCTACACGCTGTCACTGCCATCACTGAGATGAAAACCATGTCGAAGGTAGCAGGAGATTCTTGACTTCAGAAACTTCCATTCTGCCCATCTTAAAGCAGCAGTCGCTAAAACAGCAGTTTAAGAATGGACCAGGTAGCAAAATCTCAGCATTTCCCACTCATTATCAATGGAAAAGATGAGCAGCTTTGCCATTTCTGGTCACAGACAACATGTCTTTGGATTGCACTGGCCCATTAGAACCCCTGCCACCGATTACCCCACCTAACGGGGCCAAACAACTTTGGCTCCCCTCACAAAACTGTTATGAGCACTATGAAACACTACTTAGCAATACCCACTAAAGCTAAATATACATATGTATGTGTGTGTATGTGTATATATATGTATGTGTGTGTGTATATATATACGTACATGAATTATGAACAGAGTTGCTTTGAATACCTGTGTTCACTTTTTTGGTGGACTTAATGTACTCATTTCTGTCGGGTATAGAGCCAGAGTGGAGATCCGGTGTCCTTCTTTTTATTTATTTATGTATGTACATATGTATATGTTACTTGAAAAATTGTAATACAGTTGATTTACAATGATCCAGGTGTGCAGTTTATATATATACACACAGATATAAATTCTTTCTATATATACACACTGTATATATATATACACACAGATATAAATTCTTTCTATATATACACACTGTATATATATATACACACACAGATATAAATTCTTTCTATATATACACACTGTATATATATATATATATACACAGATATAAATTCTTTCTATATATACACACTGTATATATATATATACACACAGATATAAATTCTTTCTATATATACACACTGTATATATATATACACACACAGATATAAATTCTTTCTATATATACACACTGTATATATATATACACACACAGATATAAATTCTTTCTATATATACACACTGTATATATATATATATACACACAGATATAAATTCTTTCTATATATACACACTGTATATATATATACACACACAGATATAAATTCTTTCTATATATACACACTGTATATATATATATATACACACAGATATAAATTCTTTCTATATATACACACTGTATATATATATATACACACAGATATAAATTCTTTCTATATATACACACTGTATATATATATATACACACACAGATATAAATTCTTTCTATATATACACACTGTATATATATATACACACACAGATATAAATTCTTTCTATATATACACACTGTATATATATATATATACACACAGATATAAATTCTTTCTATATATACACACTGTATATATATATACACACACAGATATAAATTCTTTCTATATATACACACTGTATATATATATATACACACACAGATATAAATTCTTTCTATATATACACACTGTATATATATATACACACACAGATATAAATTCTTTCTATATATACACACTGTATATATATATACACACACAGATATAAATTCTTTCTATATATACACACTGTATATATATATACACACACAGATATAAATTCTTTCTATATATACACACTGTATATATATATACACACACAGATATAAATTCTTTCTATATATACACACTGTATATATATATATACACACAGATATAAATTCTTTCTATATATACACACTGTATATATATATATACACACACAGATATAAATTCTTTCTATATATACACACTGTATATATATATACACACACAGATATAAATTCTTTCTATATATACACACTGTATATATATATATACACACAGATATAAGTTCTTTCTATATATACACACTGTATATATATATACACACACAGATATAAATTCTTTCTATATATATACACTGTATATATATATACACACACAGATATAAATTCTTTCTATATATACACACTGTATATATATATACACACACAGATATATATAAGTTCTTTCCACATATATATAAACATATATATAAATTTTCTTTTTCAGATTATTTTCCAATATAGGTCACTACAAGACATTGAATATAATTCCCTGTGCTCTACAACAGTCCTTGTTGTTCTGTTCTGAGACTTTCCATTGCCACTCTTGGTTATATACCCAACCGAAAACAGTTTGTGGATCCAAAAAATGCACAAGGGTATTCAGAGAAGCTTTCTTTATGATAGTCCAGAACTAAAAACAATTCAAACGTCAATTAACAGGAGGAAGGATAAATAAATTGTGGTATTTTCTAGCATTCCCCATTAAAAGGAAGCAGGCAGGACTTTTTGGAGAAATGGCTGATTCCAGGATAGGAGGAGGGAAGGTAAAAGATGAGCCTGGAACATCTTGTTATGCCACAAAAGTAAGGAAGTGTTAAAAATAAAAAACGAAGGGAGGCTTGCGAGAACACCAGAATCACAGCTAGCAGCTGGACAATCATCGACAGGAAGACACTGGAACTCACCAAAAAAGATACCCCACGTGCGAAGACAAAGGAGAAGCCACAATGAGATGGCAGGAGGGGCGCAATCACAGTAAAATCAAATCCTATAACTGCTGGGAGGGTGACTCACAGACTGGAGAACACTTACACCACAGAAGTGCACCCACTGAAGTGAAGGTTCTGAGCCCCACGTCAGGCTTCCCAACCTGGGGGTCTGGCAACGGGAGGAGGAATTCCTAGAGAATCAGACTTTGAAGGCTAGTGGGATTTGATTGCAGGACTTTGACAGGACCGGGGGAAACAGAGACTCCACTCTTGGAGGGCACACACAAAGTAGTGTGTGCATCGGGACCCAGGGGAAGGAGCAGTGACCCCAGGGGAGACTGAACCAGACCTACCTGCTAGTGTTGGAGGGTCTCCTGCAGAGGCAGGGGCTGACTGTAGCTCACGGTGGGGACAAGAACACGGGCAGCAAAAGTTCTAGGAAGTACTCCTGGGTATGAGCCCTCCCAGAGTCCGCCATTAGCCCCACCAAAGAGCCCAGGTAGGCTCCAGTGTTGGGTTGCCTCAGGCCAAGCAACCAACAGGGAGGGTACCCAGCCCCACCCATCAGCAGTCAAAGGGATTAAAGTTTTACTGAGCTCTGCCCACCAGAGCGACAGCCAGCTCTACCCACCACCAGTGCCTCCCATCAGGAAACTTGCCTCTTGGATAGCCTCATCCACCAGAGGGAAGACAGCAGAAGCAAGAAGAACTACAATCCAGCAGCCTGTGGAACAAAAACCACATTCACAGAAAGACAGACAAGATGAAAAGGCAGAGGTCTATGTACCAGATGAAGGAACAAGATAAAACCCCAGAAAAACAACTAAATGAAGTGGAGATAGGCAGACTTCCAGAAAAAGAATTCAGGATAATGATAGTGAAGATGATCCAGGACCTTGGAAAAAGAATGGAGGCAAAGATCAAGAAGATGCAAGAAATGTTTAACAAAGACCTAGAAGAATTAAAGAACAAACAGGGGCTTCCCTGGTGGCGCAGTGGTTGAGAGTCCGCCTGCTGATGCAGGGGACGCGGGTTCGTGCCCCAGTCCGGGAGGATCCCACATGCCGCGGAGCGGCTGGGCCCGTGAGCCACGGCCGCTGAGCCTGCGCGTCTGGAGCCTGTGCTCCGCAGTGGGAGAGGCCACAACAGTGAGAGGGCCTCGTACCGCAAAAAAAGAAAAGAAACAAACAAACTTCCCTAACATGGGAAAGGAAATAGCCACCCAGGTCCAGGAAGCGCAGAGATTCCCATACAGGATATACCCAAGGACGAACATGCCAAAGACACATAGTAATCAAACTGGCAAAAATTAAAGACAAAGAAAAATTATTGAAAGCAGCAAGCGAAAAATGACAAATAACATACAAGGGAACTCCCACAGGGTTAACAGCTGATTTCTCAGCAGAAACTCTACAAGCCAGAAGGGAGTGGCATGATATACTTAAATCACTGATGAAAGGGAAGAACCTACAACAAAGATTACTCTAGCCGGCAAGGATCTCACTCAGATTCGATGGAGAAATCAAAAGCTTTACAGACAAGCAAAACCTAAGAGAATTCAGCACCACCAAACCACCTCTACAACAAATGCTAAAGGAACTTCTCTAAGTGGGAAACACAAGAGAAGAAAAGGACCTACAAAAACAAACCCAAAACATCAAGAAAATGGTCAAAGGAACATACACATCGATAATTACCTTAAATGTGAATGGATTAAATGCTCCAACCAAAAGACACAGGCTTGCTGAATGCATACAAAAACAAGACCCATATATATGCTGTCTACAAGAGACCCACTTCAGACCTAGGTACACATATAGACTGAAAGTGAGGGGATGGAAAAGGATATTCCATGAAAATGGAAACCAAAAGAAAGCTGGAGTAGCAATAACTCATATCAGAAAAAAATAGACTTTAAAATAAAGAATGTTACAAGAGACAAGGAAGGACACTACATAATGATCAAGGGATCAATCCAAGAACAAGATATAACAATTATAAATATATATGCACCCAACGTAGGAGCACCTCAATACGTAAGGCAACTGCTAACAGCTATAAAAGAGGAAATCGACAGTAACACAATAATAGTGGGGGACTTTAACACCTCACTTACACCAATGGACAGATCAACCAAAATGAAAATAAATAAGGAAACACAAGCTTTAAATGACACAACAGACCAGATAGATTTAATTGATATTTATAGGACACTCCATCCAAAAACAGCAGATTACACTTTTTTCTCAAGTGCACAAGGAACATTCTCCAGGATAGATCACATCTTGGGTCACAAATCAATCCTCAGTAAATTTAAGAAAATTGAAATCATATCAAGCATCTTTTCTGACCACAACGCTATGAGATTAGAAATGAATTACATGGGAAAAAACGTAAAAAACACAAACACATGGAGGCTGAACAATATGTTACTAAATAACCAAGAAATCAAAAAATACCTAGAGTCAAATGACAATGAAAACACGACGATCCAAAACCTATGGGATGCAGCAAAAGCAGTTCTAAGAGGGAAGTTTATAGCTATAGAAGCCTACATCAAGAAATAAGAAAAATCTCAAATGAACAATCTAACCTTACACCTAAAGGAACTAGAGAAAGAAGAACAAACAAAACCCAAAGTTAGCAGAAGGAAAGAAATCATAAAGATCAGAGCAGAAATAAATGAAAGAGAAACAAAGAAAACAATAGCAAAGATCAATAAAACTAAAAGCTGGTTCTTTGAGAAGATAAACAAAATTGATAAACCATTAGCCAGACTCATCAAGAAAAAGAGGGAGAGGACTCAAATCAACAAAATTAGAAATGAGAAAGGAGAAGTTACAACAGACACCGCAGAAATACAAAGCATTCTAAGAGACTACTATAAACAACTCTATGCCAATAAAATGGACAACCTGGAAGAAATGAACAAATTCCTAGAAAGGTATAACCTTCCAAGACTGAACCAGGAAGAAAGAGAAAATATGAACCGACCAATCACAAGTAATGAAATTGAAACTGTGATTAAAAATCTTCCAACAAACAAAAGTCCAGGACCAGATGGCTTCACAGGTGAATTCTATCAAACATTTAGAGAAGAGCTAACATCCATCCTTCTCAAACTCTTCTAAAAACTGCGGGGGAAGGAGCACTCCCAAACTCATTCTATGAGGCCACCATCACCCTGATACCAAAACCAGAGAAAGATACTACAAAAAGAGAAAAATTTTACAGACCAATATCACTGATGAATATAGACGCAAAAATCCTCAACAAAATACTGGCAAACAGAATCCAACAACACATTAAAAGGATCATACACCATGATCAAGTGGGATTTATCCCAGGGATGCAAGGATTCTTCAATATATGCAAATCAATCAATGTGATACACCATACTAACAAATTGAAGGAGAAAAACCATATGATCATCTCAATAGATGCAGAAAAAGCTTTCGACAAAATTCAGCACCCGTTTATGATAAAAAACTCTCCAGAAACTGGGCACAGAGGGAACCTACCTCCACATAATAAAGGCCATATATGACAAACCCACAGCAAACATCATTCTCAATGGTGAAAAACTGAAAGCATTTGCTCTAAGATCAGGAATGAGACAAGGATGCCCACTCTCACTGCTATTATTCAACATAGTTTTGGAAGTCCTAGCCACGGCAATCAGAGAAGAAAAAGAAATACGAATTGGAAAAGAAGAAGTAAAACTGTCACTGTTTGCAGTTGACATGATACTATATATAGAGAACCCTGAAGATGCCACCAGAAAACTACTAGAGCTAATCAATGAATTGGGTAAAGTTGCAGGATACAAAATTAATGCACAGAAATCTCATTCCTATACACAAATGATGAAAAATCTGAAAGAGAAATTAAGGAAACACTCCCATTTACCACTGCAACAAAAAGAATAAAATACCTAGGAATAAACCTACCTAGGGAGACAAAAGACCTGTATGCAGAAAACTATAAGACACTGATGAAAGAAATTAAAGATGATACCAACAGATGGAGAGAGGTACCACGTTCTTGGACTGGAAGAATCAATATTGTGAAAATGACTATACTACCCAAAGCAATCTACAGATTCAACACAATCCCTATCAAATTACCAATGGCATTTTTTATGGAACTAGAACAAAAAATCTTAAAATGTATATAGAGACACAAAAGACCCCGAATAGCCAAAGCAGTCTTGAGGGAAAAAAAAGGAGCTGGAGGAATCAGACTCCCTGACTTCAGACTATACTACAAAGCTACAGTAATCAAGACAATATGGTACTGGCACAAAAACAGAAACATAGATCAATGGAACAAGATAGAAAGCCCAGAGATAAACCCATGCACCTATGGTCAACTAATCTATGACAAAGGAGGCAAGAATATATGATGGAGAAAAGACAGCCTCTTCAATAAGTGGTGCTGGGAAAACTGGACTGCTACATGTAAAAGAATGAAATTAGAACACTCCCTAACACCATACACAAAAATAAACTCAAAATGGACTCGAGACCTAAATGTAAGACCAGACACTATAAAACTCTTAGAGGAAAACATAGGAAGAACACTTTCTTTTTTTTCCTTCAGTACGCGGGCCTCTCACTGTTGTGGCCTCTCCTGCTGCGGAGCACAGGCTCCGGACGCGCAGGCTCAGCGGCCATGGCTCACGGGCCCAGCCGGAGTGGCACATGGGATCCTCCCGGACTGGGGCACAAACCCGTATCCCCTGCATCGGCAGGCGGACTCTCAACCACTGTGCCACCAGGGAAGCCCGGAAGAACACTTTTTGACATAAATCATGGCAAGATCTTTTTTGATCCACCTCCTAGAGTAGTGGAAATGAAAACAAAAATAAGCAAATGGGACCTAATGAAACTTCGAAGCTTTTGCTCAGCAAAGGAAACCATAAACAAGACAAAAAGACAACCCTCAGAGTGGGAGAAAATATTTGCAAACGAATCAACGGACAAAGGATTAATCTCCAATCTCCAAAATATATAAACAGCTCATGCAGCTCAATATTAAAGAAACAAACAACCCAATCCAAAAATGGGCATAAGACCTAAATAGACATTTCTCCAAAGAAGACATACAGATGGCCAAGAAGCACATGAAAAGCTGCTCAACATCACTAATTATTAGAGACATGCAAATCAAACCTACAATGAGGTATCACCTCACACCAGTTAGAATGGCCATCATCAGAAAATCTACAAAGAACAAATTCTGGAGAGGGTGTGGAGAAAAGGGAACCCTCTTGCACTGTTGGTGGGAATGTAAATTGATACAGACACCATGGAGAACAGTATGCAGGTTCGTTTAAAAACTAAAAAGAGAATTACCATATGATCCAGCAATCCCACTACTGGGCATATACCCAGAGAAAACCATAATTCAAAAAAACACATGCACCCCAGTGTTCACTGCAGCACTCTTTACTGTAGCCAGGTCATGGAAGCAACCTAAATGCCCATCGACAGACAAATGGATAAAGAAGATGTGGTACATATATACAATGGAATATTACTCAGCCATAAAAAGGAACGATATTGGGTCATTTGTTGAGACGTGGATGGATCTAGAGACTATCATACAGAGTGAAGTAAGTCGGAAAGAGACTAACAAAAATCGTATATTAATGCATATACGTGGAACCTAGAAAAATGGTTCAGATGAACCGGTTTGCAGGGCAGAAATTGAGATACAGATGTAGAGAACAAACGTATGGACACCACGGGGGGAAAGCTGCAGGGGGCTGGTGGGGGTTGTGTGATGAATTGGGCAATTGGGATTGACATGTATACACTGATGTGTATAAAATGGATGACTAATAAGAATTTGCTGTATAAAAAAATAAATAAAATAAAATACAACAACAAAAAGATGTTAAAAAATAAATAAATGCCCCTGGTAACAATAAAAAAAAAAAAAAACACAAAACAAAAATGAAGGGGGGTTGGTTTTCAGAATACAGGACCCAACTTCAAAGGGATCCCACCAGCCGAAGCTGAGCAATTCGAGCATTCACACAGTAATGATTTATAAACCACTGAGAAAACCAGGATTCATGAATCCATACTGATAACAGATAAAAATACCAGCAAATAAATGGGGGAGAAGAGTGGGCCCTTGTACATAACAGGCTGGAGTGTGTGTGCAGAAGGCGTGCTGGATTTGGAAGATCATTGTTTTGTAACCACTGTAGGTAAAGACTGGCTCACGCAAGACACGAAATATGCTAAACTTAGGGGGTAAAATTTGATTGGGGAGCAGGATATCTGCATGGTGTTAAGTGGTTCCCCACATATCGTTTATTACCTATAAGAGAAAATTTAGTAACTATACAGTGGAATAATCAGACAACACTCTGACTACCTCCATCACGGACGAGGTGCCACTGACACCACGTCCCTCCAGATGGGATTCTCTAAGCAGGACACACTACCACTTATGGAGTCTTTCAGTCAAAAACACATACCCTGAATGGATTCAGGAGGAAAGACCAGATGAACCCCAAATGAGGAATATTCTATTAAGAAGAAAAGGGACTGCATTTTTAAAAAGAAATTCAGTATCATAAAAGACAAAGACTGAGTGAATGTTCTAGACTAAAGGATATTAAGGAACCACAGCAACTATATACAATACCTGATCCTGGACTGGAACCTGCAGTGCAATGAAAATAAATGCTACAAAGGATAATTTTCCCTCAAATGCAAAAACTGGGACATGGGCTAACTCATAAATGTATTATGCTAAATATACTGTGGTTAACTGATAATTAGGATAATGTCAGAGAAGATCCTTATTCTTGGGAAATACACACGGAAGTATATGGTAGTAAATGGCCAAGATGGATGCAACTCGCTCTCAAATGGTTCAGAAATACACTGTGCGCACGTGTGTGTGTGTGCACACGTGTGAACACAAGAGAGGGCAAGTGATAAACCAAACGGGTAAAATGTTAACAATAGGTGAATCTAGGTAAATACTTTATGGGTAGTGTTTGTTCCATTTTTGCAACTTTTCAATAAGTTTGAAGTTATTTCCAAATACAAAGTTTCTTTAAAATTGTAGTATAGTTATGTGATGCAAAGGTTTTTAATTCCAGGGGAAATTACTGGGGGTAGGGGATGCTACTAGTGTCTAGTGTGTAGAGACCAGAAAGATGCTGCTAAACACCCTATAATGCACAGGACAGTCCCCACAACAAAGCATTATCCAGCCCCAAATGTCAATAATACCCAAGTTGAGAAACCATGCTATACTGGAATACTACACAGCGAGAATGAATAACTACACGGACAGCATGGATGAATCTCACAGAAAACGCTGAGAGACACAAAAGGGTACAAGCAGTACGATTCCATTTACGTGAAGTTCAAGAACAGGCTAAGGCTGTCTGTGGTGACAGAGGTCAGAAGAGTGGGAGGGGCACAGGGAAATGTCCAGGGCGCAGGAAATGTTCTGTACCCAGAGCTGGGTGATGATTATAAAAGGATGCACATGTAAAAATCCCTTGAGGTGTAGTTTAAATATCTGTTTGCTTTACCTTATGTAGGTTATAACTCAATAAAACGGTGTAAAAATAATGCAGTGTTCTCATTAAAGAGCTCAATTTAAACGTTGGATATGCCTACAAAGAAACTATTCTGCCAAACATCGTACCTTCCAGTCACTTCTTCTTTTTTAAAAATTTCATTACTGGGATAACTGGCAGGGTAAGAGGAGTGGAGTTCTCTGACTCCTGCTTTCCGACCTGCTTATCTGTGACATACACATCATAAAAGCTGATTTACAACAGCTAATCACTTCCAGAACCTCCCCAAGCTGAAGGCGGAGCGGAGAGGATAGCGACGCAAGATGATGAATGACTAGCCTGGGCAGATAAACTCTAGTAAGGAAGGAAAAAAAAATCCTTCAAAAATTACAATCAGAAACAAAAGCTACATGGGTGGGAGCGATGATCTTTGTGGGGCTTTTGGAATTAGGGTCGGGGTAAATAATCTAGCAAATACTATACATTCCCAAACATGCTGTTTTCCTGAACCTGTCTTTTATAAGCCCCAAAGTCATGCATTTCTGAGGATGTCCTGTGTGTGAATACATTCATATTCAATGAGGAAGTAAACGTGAGGAAAGATAGCTTCCACTCTGCTGGGAGGTGATGATGCCCTATTGAACTGTACTTCTGCCTCCTGGGAAATCTCAGGATACCCTTCAGCATCTCCAATCCCCACAAAAGAAAAGTCCTCTGGCAAGAACTAGAGAGCCCTGTTGCTCAAGCTCAGAGTCCACTATCAGTTTTACTTAAACGTAAGCTGGGAGATGTGCGGGTAGGATTGCAAAGGCCACCGGCTCACTCCAGACAGGAGAAATGTGTATGTTCTCATTTATTAACTCAGAGTCCCCTTCAGGGGCTTCTTACACGCAGGCCACGCACAAAATGGCCAGTGTTGCCCAGAGATGAGCAATAATTGTGTGCCTGCCTCTAAACAGAGCGGCTCTGTGGTTAATTTCACTACTGGTCAAATCCAGAAACCTTATGCAGATGTCAAAGTCTCTCCAAGATGGTGGACTAAATGCTCCTCCCTGGCTGACTCTGCTTTAGTCGCGCTTACACACAGCAGCAAGCTCATATCAGCCCCTTATGGAAAACTCTCCCCTTTGCGTAGCTGCCTTCTTTGGATCACTAAGGACCTCATGTAAATACCACCTCTTCCATGGTGCCTGCCCTGATTGTTCTTTCTCAAGGAGCAAAGTTGTCCTCCACCCCCAAACAGTCACTCTGTAGCATCTGACCCTTGTTTAAAGTCCCCACTCTGACTTATTTTCTTAAATTTATGTTTAAGTTGGTAGCCAAACGGATGCCCTCTGGGAGCAGGGATCTTGCCCCCCCCCCCGTTTACCACACTGGAACTAGCAGTGCTGGGCATCCTGCTGGTGGAGTTAAGGTAAATGAATCCTCACGCTGCCCACAGCTAGGAAAAAGCAACCACCCTCTGACCTGGAGCAGGCCAGGACTTAAAAGATTAACCGATTGTAATCTGGATGAGTGGCATGCCAACCATCAGGAACCAAAAAACCCACGGTCACACGAACCAATCTCACTGTCTCTGGTGGTTCATCACACGGCCCACCATCTGGGGCTTCTTCAATATTAGAGGAGCGTGTGGTTTATAGTTGGCCCCTCAAACTGCAAAAATATTTTGTCTGATTGATCACACTGCTGGAGATCTGTTTAAATTAGCAGCTTTCATGTCCCCAAGATGGACCTATACTATCCCAGCTCACACCTAACCCTGAGAAACACTCCTTCCCTCTCTAACTCACTCTGAGCAGAACTGAAAGGTGACTTGGGGCAACTTCTGAACCTCTTGAGATGCGTGTGTAAAATGGGCCTAACAACAGTACCTGAGTTCAAAAGCTTGAGTGATGATTGGGTGAGAAAATACATACCTTTCGTTTTTATTTCATTTATTTTTTTGGCCATGCTGCGCGGCATGCAGGACCTTAGTTCCCTGACCAGGGCCCGAACCTGTGCCCCCTGCAGTGGAAGCACAGAGTCTTAACCACTGGAGCGCCAGGGAAGTCCCACCTTACGTTTTTAAGCCTCATCACAACTACCATAAATCTGGGTAGTTTTGATCTCCTCTCCATCTCCTTGGCGAGCCTATAAGCTCCAAGAGGGCAGGAGCTGGCTCCTGTTTGCTAGCCCCGATCTCAGTAGCTGGTATTCGATACATGGGAAGAAAGTAAGCAAGGCCTAAGAGTCCCCAGTGAAAGAGCGCATGCCCCAAGAAATTTACACCCAGCCAACTGTAAAGACAAACAAATACTTGCTGAAGGAGTGATTATATGAAGGAACGAACCCGAGACGAGCCACACAGGACCAGACACATCATGACGTTCACTGAAGATGAGCCACTAAAATAATAATAAAAATAATTTGTGCCTCCAAACTGCAGCTGGGGCTGACTTCTCTACCCAGAGGAAATGCAACTCTCTGTTCCACTTGTCTGTGTAGCATAAGACTCAGTGTCAAAACACTGCAAATCAATATAGTCCAACCAACTGGGGTTCTCAACGCCACTCTGTTCTTCTGCAATGAATGAACGTTACTTTTCTCGCTGCCCAAGCCATAACTCTGTGTGTGTGTGTGTGTGTGTGTGAACGAGCACAGCTGTGCTATGGGAGGTGGAAACTGCACTCTAACTTCTCCAGAGAGCTCTGGCGGAAGCCCGTCGTCTGACCCCGCACTTAACACTGGCATCTTCCGGGCCCCAACACATTCTGGAGAGCCTGGCAGAAGATCCCACCGGGCGGCACGAGACACAGATGCCAGGTCGCTTTGCTCTCCAGTGGAACTCCGTCTTATTAATAGACAGAGAGGGTTTTCTCCTCTTCTAATAAAGCAGGCTTTGTGAGAGGCACTGGATGGTGACCGTGGAGTTAAACGCCTTGATTTATCCTTATCCCTGGGGTCGGCGTGGCCAGGAGCGACAGAAATGTCCACATGCCGCAGGGGCTGGGGGTTTCCCTCAGGTGCCCCAACAGGGAGACGTCAGTATCGAATTTAGCCTGCGGTTCCCTGTGGTTAAGCTGTCAACCCGAAAATGCAGCCAGGGCGCTTTAAACAACACTCCAGCGTTTCTGTCCAAGCAATGCCTCCTCACTGCAAATAGGAGGTCTCAACAGAAGCCAGTGACAGTGAGAAAAATCACTACCTTCAAAGAATGCTCTGGGTCTGATGGAAGAGAAGGGTAATCTTTGTGGGGCTCCCTCCCTCTATTTATTCTAAGAGCAGAAGGTATTCGCTCAAGCCAGAGAGAAGAAAATGCAGACTTAAATGTACTGGCAGTTCTTTCTGTTCCTCACTTATTGCCCTTTCTAGCCCTACTCCACCCCTGCGAAAACAAACAAAAAAACCAAACCAAAACAAAAAAACCCACAACTGGCGTAGGCAGAGAACTGTGTTTCTGCCAACTTGAAAGATGCAATTCAGTAAAAGAAAGAATATCTACTCGCTTTTTGCCCTCTATACATTTACAACCCATACTGATGATTTAGTAAGGTCTCCCCAATATTTTTTTTTCTGAAGCAGAGACATGAAGAAAAAGGAATTGTTTAGAATAGGGGTTTGCAAACGATGGCCCATGGGCCGAATCCAGCTCACTATGTACTTATTTTTGTAAATAAAGTTTTATTGGAACACAACTCCATCTATTTACATGCTGTTTATGGCTGCTTCCTTGCTATAATGGGAGAAGTGAGTCACTGTGACAGAGACTGCATGACTTGCAAAGCGTATAATATTTACTATCTGGCACTTTCTAGAAACAGTTTCAACCTCTGGTTTAGAAGGTGACTGTGAACGTGAAGCTGTGTCAAGTCTGAGCATCACCAAAAGTCAAGGGCTCTACCCAGGCTAACTGTCTGAGACCATAAAAAATATCTTCGGGGTACCAGCTGACTTAAATGCATGTGGGTAGTCTGCTCAGGTCCCTTGGGATCGTTTTTTCCCAACTAAGTCGACTGATTTCATCAACACCCTGAACTTCAAATTGGCAACAGCTGCAGAGAACCTGTCATCTAGGCAGTGGAGTTTAACCACCACCACATGTTCCTTGGTGACATGGGCACAGACTGGTTTGAACAGAGTACAACAGGGAAGGCTCGGGGAGTGGGGATGGAGAGAAGGGGAGAGGGAGAAGGAAAGGAAGGGGAGAGATTATGAACCGACTCAAAATCCCTTGCTCTTCAAAGCGTGACCTGTGGACCAGGGGCAACGGCAGCCGATCCAGACTTGCAGAATCTGAATCTGTATTTGCACGAGATCCTCTGGTGATTCACACACGCTTGAGGATTAGAGGAACACTGCCGGACTTGTGATAGAGCTTCAAGGGCAATCTTCTTTGCAACTAAAGGTGCTTCTAAACCAGGAAAGCCCGTACCCTCAGAGACACTAAATCCAGGGTTTTCAACCTCGGTAGTATCTGCATCTCGGGCAGGATAATTCTTTGTGCTGGAAGCTGTCCTGTGCATTGTAGGACGTTAAGTAACATCCCTGGCCTCTCCCCACTAGAAGCCGGTAACACCCTCCCCCTCCCATTTGTGACAACTCAAACCGTCTCCAGACAACGCCAAATATCCCCAGGGGAACAAAGGCAGCCTGATGGAGAACCACTGCTCTAACAGTTTCAATCCTGGAGCTGCTGATCGAAGACGAAGGAGAACTTGTTCCTGACCCTCCAAGGGCAACAGTGGTTAAGCCTACCACTAGCCAGGGCAGACGCACCCTCTTTCTGGAGAAGGATGAATGTGTTCTCCTAGGCTGGGTGTGGCCAGTCTCCCAAATCGGGGGAACTGCAAAGTTGTTTTCTCTCTAAACTCTTCTCAACACACCCACTCCTGACAGCCTGTCCTTCCCTCAGTGGGTTTCAGAAGTTCCCTGGGCTTAAGTCTTTTGCTGCCTTACTCCCCTCCCCCATTTGAAGCTTCTGAGATCTCGAGCCCTTGATGCATCTTTCTTCCTTCCGTCCTCTGGTCACCAGCCTGTCTAGTGCGTCCCAAGTGACCAGCAGGTCATAAGTGCTCGCAGGCACGCGTCTGCCATCTGCTCCTGTGGCACCAGGGAGAGTGGTGCCAGATGTGTGAAACAATTTCCTTCACCAGCTGCTATGGGGGAGGGGAGGCTGGAGGGGAGGTGGGAGCGGGCACGTCTGCCTACCCCCTTAACCCACTGCCCCATCCCTGACACACCGTGAGACTGGCCCAAATTGCAGACCAGCTGGCTCCAGAGAGGGCCATGACTAATTCTGGTTTCCCCGACGGCAGAGGTATTGTTTTTTTAGCAGCACTGTGGTAGGAAGGTGCCTCTGAACCGGCGTGGTTGAGGAGTGACAAGCATTACCGTAGGACTAAAGGTGCATCGCTGACAAACCTCACAGACCTGGTACAGTCACAAGAACGAGCCTGATCAGGATCCTGTTCGGGCTGGAGGTCTCTTACCGTCTACCTGCTAACCTGCTCATTAACTTCCTGATGAACTTACCCCAGTAACAGATGGACGTGTGAAAGGTAGCAAAGAAGGAAGCCAGGAAGCAGCATATTTGGAAACACGTGGGGTCAGTTTTCACTATGCCTCAGCTCCCTGGGGGACTGTGGCTGTGTTATCACCAAGCCCATTGCTAACTGAAAGGATGCGCAAAAAATTCAAACCTCCTGAAGATGATCTGCTGGCGTCTGCTCTGCGCTCACACTGACCCCGAGCTGCTTTCCAGGACCCGTCAGCCCAAGTCAACAAGCAGACCACACTGGAGTATTTGCTCAGGAAACACTTGATTCCATGGGACAGAAGTGAAACGGCTCCCCCATGGTAGAGAGCGGGCAGCCAGGGACCAGAGACCCACTTGGTCTCTTCAAAAGGGCTTTTGATGAAGCCCTGCCACTGTCAGGCGCTGTGAGTACAAGTGTGAACAAGGCCCCGTCAGGCAGTGCCTCACCAGGATATTCCACTGTACGGGGAGAACAGATGACTGACTCACACCATTACAGCTATTACACAGTCATCAGGAGGCAGGGAAGAAACACGATGCTAAGATGGAGAATACAGTGAGTCCCCTCCGTACGAACCCTCAAGCTGCGAACTTTCAAAGATGTGAACGTGCACTCACATGTCCAACCATGTAAGTTACTTCACGTGTCTGGCGTACGTGGTCACGTGCGTGCACCCTCTACAAGTGGTTGTGCTTTTGTGTACTTTACCGTACAGTACTGTAGAGAGTACAGTATCTTTATTTTAAGCCCAGGATGTCCAGAAGCAAGCGTAAAAGCAGCGGTATATGGCCCACTGTGTTAGTTGGGTACCGAAGCTAACTTTGTTGGACTTATGGACAGACTCGACTTACGAACGCGTCCTCAGAACTGAACTCGTTCGTATGTAGGGGACTTACGGTAAAAGGCTGGCGCTCCCTAGACAGAGTGTTGGCGAAGAACCCTGTGTTGGTGCTAATTAGGTTGAGACACAGAGGATGCGAAGGAGCCAGTCAAACCAAGAGGGTGGGGAGGAAGTATTCTAGGCAGAGGGAATGAGAACATTTTGTACCAGAGAAAATTCCGGGTGCTCTAAGAAGTGACACAAGTGCAGTGTGACTGGAGCACAGAGAGCAAGAGGAGAGCAGCAGGGGTGAGGCCAGGAAGGTGAGCAGAGGAGCCAGAGGGAGCTTCATCTAGGTCAACAAGGGTTTGAGACCATCCTGCCCGTGCTTGTAGGCAGCACTGATAAAGCACCTGCGAGGAGCACAGGGCAGCGGGGGAGAGCGCTAGCTTTCGCCATCACCCTCCAGTTCTTTCCCTTACAGCTGTGCCTCCCCAGGAGAGGCCCTGGACAGCTCTGTGCCTCAGTTCCCTGAGCTGTAAAATGGGAATGATAGTAGAATCTACCTCATTAGTGTGAAGGTGAGTGTTAAGTGTGTTAATACAAAAAGTGCTTAGAACACTGCTGGTGCAGAGAAATCGGATGGTATGTTCTCAATGTCTTCCACCCCGTATTTGTCACTTCTAAAGCATTTTTCTGCATATTGTCATAGAGCAAGTTGCTAAGAATTGTTATGCAATTTTTCAAGTGGGTAACAGAGAGATGGAATGATTTGCCTGCGATCTCAGAGCAGCTACTTCAGAACTCTTCTCCGACCTCTTGCCTTTTATTTCTGTGAGTAAAAGGAATATGTCAGGAGTGTCCTTAGACATAGGAGGGACACGGGCACAGAGAAGGAAAGATCCAGCGACACATCCAAACTCTGAACCAGCAGCAGCAAGGCAAAGAAATCCTTTTCATTAATGGGTAGTTTTCTACAGTATAAATATGAATTACTGCTACTTGCAACAGCACGGATGGATCTCATAAAGGAAAAGACGCCAGACTCAAAGAATACACATAGTATGATTCCATTTATAGACAATTAAAAACTCACCCAAGCTGCTGTTAAGTCAGGACAGTGCTTACTTCAGAGAGGAGGGAGGGGTGGCGGGTGGGAGGACGCGAGGGGAGTTGCTGCGGCATTGGTCGTGGGGCTACGGCTTGACCCGGGAAGTTGTGCCCTGGGTGTGACGATTACCTGAGCCGCCACCGATGATGTATGCACATTTCTGTTTGTTACACATCTATTAAAAATGTGTAAAGAGTACCACCAAGAGAGGCAAGCATGTACTCAAGACAATTTAAAAGGTGACTATGTGTAATTCATCCCCTTCATCACGAGCCTGTCTGGTACACTAGAGTTACATGACTAGTACACACAGGTCAGACTGGCAGCTAATACTAGGCTTTGTTGGGCCTGAAGGGTTAAATTTTCTTCTTTATTTTCCCTTTTTAACTGGAAGGCACAGGGAACTTCAACACCTTCATCCCTAGGCAAATGCACACATTCATGAAACCTGCCTGTTCACAAGCCTCTCTTCCCCGCTAAGCGTACGCATTTCCCACCAGTGTTGGCCAGCTTGATAAGGGAGCGCAGGAGTTTGGATGAAAGTGGTTTATAGATTTAAGAGACAGTATACAATGTACCCTTTTACACTTGGCATTCTTGCTTCTCAAGTTCCCTAGCTGGGCGTTGATAAAGTACCATTCTTGGCATAGAAGTTCATGATACCACGTATGACACAGCCAATTACTGAACTGACTGCTAGGTGGATGAAAGGATACAACGAAGAACAGGTAGATGGGGTGGCATTTAAATGGATGGGCAGATGGTACGAAGGATGGATAAAAGGGTGGGGATGGAAAAAAGGAAAGATGGATGAATAAATCAATGAATGGATGCCAAATGACGCATGTACAGAAAGAGAGACATGGTTTTGGGTTCTTAAAAACCAAGGTCTTTTAAATTCATGCTGAAGAATAAAGGTCTTAGGTAAGAATTAACAAGGAATCATTACTGCTCCATTATTAATTCCGATTTAAGACAGTTTCCATTGGCGCCTCCATCTTTAGAGAGGAAGGCAGTGGTACCTGCAGATGAGGAACTGAAAATGGAAAAAAAGATGAGCAACTTGCCCAAAGTCGGGGATAACGATGGGAGTTAGTGATGGAGGCAGGGACTGAATGAGGCCTCCGGACATTCAAAGGCAGCTTCTTCTCAAACTTTAGCAGCCATGCAAGCCACCCAGGGATCATCTTAAAATGGAAATTTGGATCTACTGCGTTCGGAGTTGCGTCCAAGATTCTGAATGTCTAACAAGGAGATGCTGATGTGGTTGGTCCACAGAACACACTTGGCACAGCAAAGGTCTGGGGTGCTTTCTATTACCTCATGATTTTAGAAAGAAAGCCTGGCATCCCTTGTTTCTCATTAACAGATCTAGGAAGGTGTGTGTCAAACAGACCTGTATCTGAGCACGTAAGGCCCCAGAGCTCTGGCCAGGGAGCCAGGGGACCCATAGAAAGAGGGAGAGGAAGCACGCCTTGCTCTATCCTGTCCCTCCCTCTCTTCTCATCAACAAAAACAAAGCTGGCACCAATCTATTGCCCTGATCCTTAGGAGAGAGCCACTAAAGCCAGGAGTGGGTTCTTGGAAAGCATAAAGACACTGAATCCGGCCATGGGTATTTCCTTTCTTGTTCTCCATCTTCAATTCCCGTGTCAGCCAGTCTGTGTCCTTCACCTGACTTCCTGAGGGAACTTGGGCTTGACCTGGCTCGCCCTCCACACAGATGGAAAAAGTAGCTGTTTACCTGTGAGGGGCTGAGAATCCAGAGTCCTCCCAGGCCCTCAAATCTCTTCCCTCCCACCTTGCCAACCTGACACGGAGCCATCCTGAGAATCAAGGAAGTTTTTTCCAAAGTATCCTCTCTGGATTATGCTGAAGAATATTTGTGGGCAAATAAATCTGGGAATTCCTGAAGGTCTTCTCAAAACCTTTAACTGGCTTAAGGGCAGTAGGAATTTTCGGAAAGAAGACAGAAAAATGCATTGTTTTCCATACTTAGACAATAGAACACCTTGCCAGCCTGGCTCCACCCTGACTCAAAAGGACACGTTCTGGGAAATACTGGCTTACCAACACTGATTCCTGTTAAAATCCAAACATATCTGCTTACAATTTCTATCCCTGCACTGTAACAGTGCCATGCCTAGCAAAACTGGAGCCTGAGGCAAAAAGTCAGTAAAACTGACCCTATCTTTATTTACAAATTTTATATTTTGTTAACCATGAATCTTTGCATGAATTTTGATTCTTAAAATACTGCACTAAAATATTGCTTATCTTGATGACTGAGCTTTTAGCACTCCTTCTGATTTGCCTCACCCGAGTCTTGGCCCTGCAGACAGGCCACTCTCCTCTCACCTCAGTCAAATCTTTAATTTTCATTTGGGAAATTCCAAGGACTGTATATTTATTATGAACTGTGTTTACTAGGGCAAAGGGAAAAGTCACTGGTCTGGAAAGCAAAGGAACTGGAGTCCAGTCCCAACTCTGCTGCAAAGACCAGAAGGATCCTGAATAAATCCCTCCTCCTCTCTGAACCTCAGCTCTTCTTCTGAACCTCCACCAGAGATTCTCCAAGCTTCTCCCAGCTGAGAGTCTGTGATTTATTTTCTGAGGTGGTTCAAAAGGCTTTTTTTAAGTTGAGACACAATTGCCATGGATCATCAGTTGCAGGTGTACAACATAATGGTTCAATATTTGTGTACACTGCGAAATGATCACTACAGTAAGTCTAGTTAACGTTCATCATCATACGTAGTAACTTTCTTTTTTCTTGTGACCAGAGCGCTTAAGATCTACTCTCTTGGCGACTTGCAAATGCACCATACAGCGTTATTAACTAGAGTCACCATGCTGTACATTATAACCCCAACACTTATTTTCTTTCTAACTGGAACTTTGTACCTTTTGATCCCCTTCACCCATTTCTGTGAGAGTCTGTGATTTTGATTCCATGATCCGAGAGAGATACTGCCCATAATCGGATCCGGATGGATTATTGGATAGGTACCACAGCAGCACCGGATCCCCAAGGGAATGGCGCCTAGGAGAGGTAAGTTCTGATCAAGGGGGTAAAAGGGAAGTAAGAAGAGTTATTGGGGTGCTGCCAGAGAGGTTAGAATTGAAAATACTTAGGTGGTTCCTAAACAGTCAGGAAACATTTAGGGCTGTAGCCTTTTGGTAGAAAGAGAAGAAAAAGAGAGAAAGAGAAACCTAAACCTAAGATTTGTGCATTTTGTCATCTTTCATCAGTCTAACCCTACTACCAGTCCTCAAACGGATCATGTGGTACCTGTTAGCCTGGCCCTACCCCCAGAAAGTCCTAACTGAGCGGACAGGGCGCACTTTAAAACAGAGTGTGGGCCTGGCACCACCTGTGTAAGAGTCATCTGGGGGGGCTTCTCCCAGATCTACTGCATCAGAACTTCTAAGAGTGAGGCTCAACAATCTGCATTTTCAACAAGTTCTTCAGCTAATTTTGATGCCTTTAAAATGAAAAAAAAAAACACTGCTTCGAAGTCATATGTAAACACCAGGTCCCCAGCACCAGCTCCCCTCACTTGCCAGCAACCTTGGAATTCAGAGTGTGAAAAGCTGCCTGTTATGTCACTCTGCCTCACCAGCACCGAGCAAGGTGCAAGGATTCTCTGATCCGCCAAGCCCTGGGCCAATGTCAGATGCCGAATTTCCAGGACAAATTGTGTTACCTCTCCCGCCAGATCCTGGCTGCTGATGACTGATGACTTAATTCCCCAACCCCTGACACTAAGTGTGGTCCTTGTGCCAACCCAGCCAGGGTAGATGGCAACCCAGCTCCCCTGGAAACTGTTCAGATGGCTGGTACCCGAGAAACCCATTAGGATGCTGGAGACTAGTAGAGAGGGAGGGATTTTACTTGGTCTGCCTCCAACTCTTGGGCCACCAAAGCAGTTCTCTGTTCTCTGAGCACTGAAAACCTGCAAATATCAGAGCAAGTGGGTGACCACACGGGGCGTGATGTACATCCCCCGTCCTCATGCAGGATTTCGTCCTACCAAGTGACCATCTCAGAGTCCCTAGTCTTTTGACGGAAGTGCAAAGTTATACAACCAAAAGAGGGCAATTTGGTAGCATCTACAGAACTTGCAATGTGCATATTCCTGGATCCAGAAATCCCACTTCTGGGAATTTATGCTCTGGGAAAACTTGAACAAACACACGAATGTAAGTAAAAAGATATTCACCAGAACACAAATTGTAACAATAAAAAAACCGTTAAAAATCCAAGTGTCCAGCAATAGGGGATGTGTTAAAAGGATGATACAATGAAATATTATATAGGTTCAGATGCGTTAGAGCTACAAAGACCAACAAGTATACTGTTAGGTAAAACAACAACAACAAATTGCAAAACAGTACGATGACTTTTTTGTTTGTAATTCAATAACTGTCAGTGTATATGCCCAGAGATAAATACCAAAGGAGTATTCACCTAATGGTGGTGGAGAGTAGAACTTACGGGACAATTTCAACTTATATCATACACATTTCTGTAGTTTTGTAGTTTTTAAAAAAAGAATTTTGTTTCTAATTAGAGAAGCTAATAAAATTACATGGAAAAACTTAGAAGCCTACCCCCTTCCACCTTAGCCTACCTCCCAGGACAGCTAGAAGCCGGGCTCTTTCTCTGGGGCTGAAACAAAGCTGGGGACAAGGATATTACACACAAGCCTATCATTTCTGGGACACTGTGAGAAGTGACAAGAAAATAAGTTCCTCCCCGAATCTTGTGCTAAGTTATTCATAGCTGTTTGCAACTGAAAAAATCTGGAGCTCATACGTGAGGCATGAGAAACCAGGGTAGGTGGTTTCAGATCTCAAACCATCCCATCTCCACCCACACTCGACCTCAAAGTTCTGAACCCAAGCGAAGGACGTTCTGCCTTTGTAGCTGGTTTTAGGTATGAGCCCCAAGGACACTTATCTGTGGTCATCACTACTGGCCAAACGATGCTGGATGAGGCAGTCTGCTCACAAAGGCTGTGGACACTGGCTGCCTCTCATGAGCCATGGGATCTTGGGGAAATCTCGTAATCTCTCTAAGCCTCTGTTTTCTCATCTGTAAAATGGAGGCTCATTCATGCGGCATCGTATTTCACGAATGCCTACCGTGGCTCAGAGATTTACCAAATGCCTGCTGTGTCAGACGGTGTTTCAGCTGCCGAGGAAACAGCAGCAAAACCAAACCACATGAAGTCTCTGCCTTCATGCAGCTTCCATTTCACTAGTGGAGGATAACAGTGAACAAACTAAGCAATAAAATACATACTATGTCGGGCTTCCCTGGTGGCGCAGTGGTTGAGAGTCCGCTTGCCGACGCAGGGGACGCGGGTTCGCGCCCCGGTCCGGGAAGATCCCACATGCCGCGGAGCGGCTGGGCCCGTGAGCCATGGCCGCTGAGCCTGCGCGTCCGGAGCCTGTGCTCCGCAACGGGAGAGGCCGCGACAGTGAGAGGCCCGCGCACCGCAAAAAAAAAAAAAAAAGAAAGAAAGAAAGAAAATATATGCTATGTCAAATGGTGCTAAGTGCTACAGAGAAAAACAAGGCAGGGGAGAGGGAAGCGGAGGACTTTTGTGGAAGACGCACCAGGGAACAAGAACAGACCCTGCCCTTACACAGTGAGTTGACGCATATGATGCTCTAGGCATAGCCCTCATTTCACAGAAACTACTCAATAGTTAATGCCATCACTACCACAACTACTATTCCCACCACCACTGTCCACCTGACCTCCCTGCCCCACCTCTGTGGCCTGTCCTCCGTCAGTTTTTCTCCACTGAGCATCTCACACGAGGTACCCTTCTGGATATCTACCATGGGCAACGCGTGGTGCTCCGCAACTGTACATATCCAACCTCATTCAATCCTCATCAACCCCCTAAGAGTGCGTGTGGTTATTTTCATTCTTCAGAAGAGGAATCTGAGGCTCAGAGAAGTTGGCGGGGGCCGGGCTCAGTCACCCAGAGCACACAGGGAGCGCTCAAGCCCGGGTTAGCCTGACTGAAGGCTTAAGCTCTCAACCGCGGACGTCTTCTGCTTCCCAATCCCAAAAGCCAGATCCTACCTGCACAGCTCAGCACAGGCAATGCCCTCCCTTCCTGAGGCCCTGGCAGCGGTGCCCACGTGCCCTGTGGTGCTGTCCGAGTCACATCAAGGCCAGGATGCTGAAGATAACCCAGACGCTGCAACCCTGGAATCCTGACCTGCTTTCTCTCTCTCGGTCCCGTTTCGTGCTTTGGGGTCTCCCAATCAGACTCAGAATGAGGGCCGCGGACACCAACTGAAGTGGAACCTCAACAAAGAAGAGAGGTGCTGGTGGTGGAAGAGGAAGAGGGGATACAGGAGAAAGGGGAACAGCAAGGGCTGGCGTGGTCTGAGACCACCCACCTGCTTTCTCCACGTCTGGAGCCACTGAGTTCCTGAAGCTGGTCCAGCACATAGACGAACTCCTCCACAGGCGAAAAGAAACTTAGGAAGACAGATGCAAACCTCTGCTGCTAACATGGTGAAGTGATTTTGACAAAGTCAAACCTGGGGATTATCAAAGTGGGGAGTGGAGTGGCTGTGCTTTCCCCAACCAGGGGAGAGTTAGAGGGTGAGGGAGGGGCATGGGCACTTTAAAAAGCATATTCAATACTCGAACACCATATTAACCATTATTTTCATAGGACAAACTAAGGAGAGGTAGCTTAGCAGTTTAGGGCTATGGCAGAGATTCTCAGCCTTGGCGCTTCTGACACTGGGGGTCAGGTGATTCTCTCTGGCGGGGGTGAGGCTGTACACTGTGGGATGTTGAGTAGCATCCCTGGTCTCTACCCACGAGATGCCAGTAGCATCCCACCCTCTCCTCTGACAACTCAAAATGGGTCCAGACGTCGACAAATGTCCCCGTCGAGAACCGTGGGATTATGGTTAAAAGTACAGGACCCAAGTGTTGGGACCCTGGTTCAGGCCACTTGCTGCCTTATGGTCCTGAACACGTGACTCCACACGTGCGAGACTTGGATTCCTTATCTGTGACAAAGAGATGACGCTACACGTATGCTTCACAGCGTTATCACAAAGATTAACCAAGGAACGTCTAAATGAGTAGTTAACATAGTGTCCCACTTAAAAGGCTTCCCAGATGTTAGCTCTATTTATGACAGTAGATCTTGGTTGCCTTGGGGATGTACAGAGGACAGTCCTCTGAACAAGAGAGAAGGAGTGCAAAGAATCAGAAACCGGGGTGAGGTGGGGTGTAAAAGTCTCACGTTTATCTTGTTAAAAAGAGGGCATGTCTCATTTAAAACAAAACATGAGATACACTAGTCTGAACCACTGCTACTGAAAGCAAGTTGCAGAGGACTGTGGTTCTACCACAGCAAAGAGAAGCAGTGCGCAAGAAGAAGAGGGGGGACCCACCGGGCTCAGCCGGTCGCCCTGATCTTGCAACAGCAGCTGCCAAGGTTGTTTGTGCTGAGCCTGGGCTGGCGCCCTGGCTGCTGTGAGGTAGCATATGGGCTGGACAGCTGTGAGGAAGGGAAGCAAACGAAGAAAGGGCAAGGAAGATGATTTTTCGAGGTGCCTGTGGCAATCGGGGGACCCTGCCCACTGGCTGATGTCTCTCTGGAGAACCCTCCCCATCAGAGAAAAACCTGAGCTTTGGGTCAACTCCCTTTTCTCGGCCAAGATTAAGGGCTGATGTCAGTCCCCATGAGTCCCCTCTTCTTTCTAGGGCTCTTATTTTACGGAGAGAAATATATGAAATGGTGGTGAAAAGTATAGCCTGGGAAACCTGCTCTAATCCCCACTCATCTCGTCACTAGCTGTGTGACCTTGAACTCTGATCTTTAGTTTCCTCATCTCCAAGACCGGGATCATAGCTACAATTGTTGTTGTTGTTTATCGTGGTTCACTTGGCTTTCCCAGGTCAGTCCTTAGCTATTACAGAATCAAAATGCACATGGTCCTGGGAATCTTTCACATCTCTGCTGATGAAAACCACAAACGTTTCTGAGTGTTCACTATGATCCAGGAATTGTATTAAGGGCTTTCTCATTTAATCCTCTGAAAGGTTTGTTATAGGTGAGGAAATTCAGACTCAAAGAGTTTAGGTAATTTGTCCAAGGTTACAGAACTAACAGTCCAAGCTGAGAACTCAATAGGGGCCAATCTAACCCTTGAGACCATCACCTAATGGCAATTTCTAGATGCTTCTGGGTTGGATTTGGCAGAGCGAAGATGTTACCAGAGAGCATTCTGTACGCTCAGAAATGAGAGCTCTCTCCCTTAGGATGTGCGCTACTTCACAGACAGAGAGAAAACAGACCAGACGGGGACCCATAAATCATCCCAGAAGCTGGAAATATACGCACCTGCTAAAAAATTTGGATTTGCCTTAATACACTGCTTCTCAAGCTTGTCTGCCTGGTAGAATTACAGGGAGTCCTAAAACATCCTCTCGCCCAGGGCAAACCCCAGACCAGTTAAATTGACATCTTGTGTGTGTGTGTTGGCGGGGGGGGGGGCAGGCATCTGTATTCTTTTATATTCCCCAGATGATTTCCTGTGTGGTGAAGACTGAGAACCAGTGTCCGAGGAGTTTCTTGTCTACTGTGAAATAAAATTCATATTTTATGGCCAGGCAAGAAACATTTGAACGTAAAAAATTTTTCTCTGCCATTTGGCCTCCTCTCCCCTCCACGGTGCATTGTGTATCTGCATTAGGCATCGACCATACCTCCCGCACTGGCCAAAATACCTCCCCAACCATATAGAGCATCGTTCCCCTACCACCAAGACAGCTCCTTAAAAGGTAACATTCCTTCTTAATATTGTAAGGAGTCATGATGGCCCACCGCTTTGTACTTACAGATCTGGACTGTGCAAACCGTCAACAATATGTCATTAAATGTACCGCCCTCTGTCTCAAAAACGTATAATAACTGTGCTTTGACTTCTGATGGGCGGAACAGTTCTTGGAGCTTTCTGAGAGGCTGTGCCCAGGTTATAATCCTCAACTTGGCTCAAATAAAATTTTCCATTTCTTTCTTAGATCGTTGATGACTTTTTCGTTGACACTGCATCTTTCCAATAGGTGTCCAACTAAACTCTCTCTTAAAAGAGAAGGAGAAGACACGGTGGCCATTCTCTTTCGAATAAGTGTTAATTATTCACTTTATAACTTTTGAGTTTGAGGTGGGAATTCCCATGAGATATTGGCTCCCTTTTCCTTGTTAACAAGAACCACGTTAATGGCCGCCAAGGACCTCACACATGTGATGACTCTTGCGATTTGTGAGGATAAGCCTTGGTCACCAGTCACTGAATGTGTCCTAAACTGTGAACCCACTTGGTCTCATCTCTCGTCTTACCACAGCGCTGAGACTCTACAAGGACAATGTCACATGGTGATTTCCCCCCAACAATGTACAATCTTGTTGAACCCTTGGACCTTCACTTTAGGAAGGAATTTTGAGGAAAGGTGGAAAGATTCAGATCCTTGAAGGCTGGGTGAAAGCCTTCTGTAACTATGGCAAGAGCCACCCAGGAAACATCCACCTTTCTTCTCGAGGGCCAATGGCTCTGTCCCAAGAGCCCTGGAGGCTGTTTACTATGGCCCAAACTGGCTAAATTGTGCAATAATAAAGGAAGATTTGTGAATCATATGTTTAGACATATGTTTTCGGGGCTTACTGTTTACTTAAGGAAAGGCTTTTTGCTTTAATCAGATTTATATATTAGTGGCTTGGCTAAATAAGCCAGGATACCTGGGGTAAAATTCAAGGGTACCATGTATATGAAATCCAGGAGACAACCAGCCAGAAATCAGCACTGAAGGGAAAAAAAAAAAAGCTACAGTAACACAAAGATCAACAGAAAGAGTTCAGATTTTTTCTTTCCAAAACATTTTTGTTTTCAAGTAAGTTCTCCCCCCACACTCCCCGACACACATGATATTTCTGACCTAGCGTTTCTGCGTACTCATGCCTTTGCTTTCCCAACCTACTCTGCAAGTCACCTTTTTCTCCTTTAAGACACCCCACTAAAAAGGGATCAGGGCAGTGTCCTCACAGGGATGCCAGGAGGCTGAATTTGAGTCAGCAATAAAATGTGAGTGCTTCACAGCTCTAAGTATAGCTCTCCCCCTTGACAACTACACTCTTAGCACACTGGCCTGTTTTCAGTTACTATTAGAACTGTAAAGTTCTCTCTTGCCTCAGGGCCTTTGCATATGCTATTCCTTAAGCCTTTAATCTTCTTCCTCTCCTCCTCCCTTCCTTTGCAAGGTCAAGTCCTTATCGAATTCTTAGCTTAAACATCACTTCAGACAGCCTCCCTGACCATCCTTTTAATGTTGTTAATCCTCAATTCTCTCATGTCTTTACCCTGCTCGTGTTTTTCATATCCCATATCATCATCTGCCCTTAGTGTGCTTGTATGTCCCCTGCTACAGTTATAACCATCTCCACCCTGTTCTCCCAGAAAGCTGCACCAATGGCTGGCTCTCTTACCCTTGGGCTTCTGGTTGGGGTTGACTCCCAGGAGGAAATCAGAGGGCAGAAAGTGAGAGAGGTCAGGATGTTTATTGCCCGGATCCCTCCCCCAGGCTGCAGGCTGGCTGAGCTTCTCTGCCTAAGGGCATCAGTTACTACCCAGTGGCCTCCTTCCTTAGGCTTCCTTTAATTACCCTTTCCTGAGCCATCTGTTTCCTGCTGGGGCTCTGACGCACACAGGGATTGGGTCTGATTTATTCACCAACCTATACGTGGCAATGAGCAGAGTGCCTGGCACATGGTAGACGCCCAATAAATATGTGTTGAATAAATGAATATAAAACAACTCAGAACCAAGATGTTTTAAATGCCTTTCTCTTCCCCATTCTTTTTGTTTCAAAAAAAAACACAATCTTGTATCAAACTCTGGTATAGAAGATAAAACAGGATTGTTGGGATTGTGATGGGTGAGGGAGACACACGAGCATGGCTCCCTTTTAAATGGCAGCATAAACAAACAAACAAATTAATTTAAAAATGGCAACTCTAATAAATAAATAAATAGGCAACCCTAGAAACCCAGCACCTTAGAGATGTATTCTGGGGGGATACCATAAAGGATGATGGGGCATCTTATGCAGTTTTTGCCACTGAGGTTCACAATATTAGAGGCTGGGTTGCAAGTGAATGATATTTACATCTCAATGCTCCCTGGAGGGCTTTGGGTTCAGCTGCTGGAGGACGGAGGAAGGGGGGATGGCACTTCAGAAAACCCAGTAAGAATGCTTGCAATTCTCCTTTTGCAGCAGTCCTGGGGCTCAGAGAAGAGCCAGAAAAAAAATGTCCTCCAATCTGCTGTGTTCCATCCCATGTTGCCAGATAAAGGTGCGCCACCCACATGCCCTGACTACAAAGTCCCCAAATTAAACAGTTTCAGAGGGCAGAAGAAGACAGAGGAAGCTACCTGCTTCCTGGACTGCCCTAATCCTGCACAGGAAGAGCCACAAAGGACAACGCTCAGGTGACACAAAGCCCAGTCATCCACGGTTGACTCAAGAACGGTGAGATCTGGGAACTATATTTAATATCCTGTGATAAACCACAATGGAAAAGAATATGAGAAAGAATATATATATGTATAACCGAGTCACTCTGCTGTACAGCAGAAATGAACACAACATTGTAAATCAACTGTACTTCAATTCAAAAAAAAAAAAAAAGAAATGGTGAGATCTGGGTTGCTTTAGGGAGACCTTTATGAGCACCTCAGGCCAGGCTGGAATTCCTCTCCCTGCCAAGCGGCCTGAACTTGAAAGGGATCTGCAGATAACAGCCGGGCATGTCTCTGAGACTGATAATGATCTCAGTGGAAAATTTCCACTGTTGGACACCCCCCCACTGTCTTCCTAGCTCATGGCCCAGAACTGGGCCTGTTTCTCATCCACAGATTCTAAGAACAAATTAACTCCTCTAAGCTGTGGCAAATGGGAATTGTCTGAGAAGTTCACTGACACTGGAGGGAGGGGGATCAGCAGAGGAGAGGCTGCGGTTTGGGAGGTGACATCCTGGCTTCCTTACGTGGGGAGGCAGGCTCCCTCGGTGCTAATAGGCGTTATGTTAGCGCTAATAGGTGTTATGCGGGCATAATTAGGCCACAGATTCTGGTAGCCTCTTTCAGCTCAGACAAGGTGGGAAATTGAGACTCAGGGAGAAGGGGGCTCATCTTTCCAGTTGCAAACATTCCTGAAAACCCAAGCCATAAAGTTCCCCAGCTGTGGGCGTCAGCATGGTCTGGGTCTGCGACATCTACAGAACCGCCAGACCTCAGGCTCCTCTATTGATCCCGGCCCTCTTCTTCCATCTCTGTCTATGATAATGATGTCTGAGTTCCATTCAGTCCCCCTTCTCCCTGGCAAATGAGCAACGGGCTGAGACAGAATTAAAAGGAAAGGGACAGGAGGTCAGCGTGCTGGGGCACCTAATAAAAAGAGTAATAATAACTCTCAAATATTGAGTTTGCCAAGTGCCAGGCACGCAGTTAAGTGCTTTCTGCATATTACCTCCTGTCCCATGACAGCCCCGTGTGGCAGAAATTTGAGGGACTGAGAGATCTGAGCCACTTGCCCGCGGTCACGCAGCTAGAGTGGTGATGGGATTTCAATCAGGTTGGTTTGATCCTTCAACCGTAAGACTCACTGTGCGCTGTGGCTGGGGTCAGACCAAGAAGCAGAAAGGGTTCTTTCAGCTGCAGAGAGGGCTTCTGAAATGCCAGGCCAGGCAGACCCACCCCTTCATGTGACATCGTGACCTCCTCAGATGTGGTTCTCAGTGGCTTTCATGGGGACTGATGCTTTCTAATCGAATTCCCCGTGTCTAGACCAGGCTTTCTCAACTCTGGCACTACTGGCTCATGAGGCAGGATAATCCTCTGCCAGGAGGGAAGGTGCACCCTGCACCCCAGAAATGTCTCCAAACAATGCCAAATGTCCCCTGGGTGGCAAAATCCCCACCCTCCCCACCTCCACCTGCCCCTACTGAGAGTCACTCATCTAGACCATCAGGCTCACCCCGGGGCAGTGTCTGTACATGAATGTGCATCTCAGGCAAAGGGAATTTCCCCCTGATCTTTTTACCCAGGACTCAGTATCGAAAGAAATAAAAAGGATGAGTTGTTCTAGGCTGTTCTCTCCTCCTCTCACTTCCCTTTCAGCTCTGAGCTCAATCTGCTCCCAAGGAAAAGACACATGTAAAGCCTGAAACGGACTTTCCTGCCCTTTTAAATGAGCAACTCCGTTTTGAAAGGCAGCCATTGGAAGTCTGCTCCAGCCGGGATGAGAAACCCTGGCGAGGTCCAGACTGCTTGCTGCTGGGCAATTATAGAATCCTTGCCATGGATGCTCTCACAATGTCAGAATCGAAAGTATGTCCCCACAGGTATCCTTGGACTGAACACTCTCAGGGACGCAGATGTGACTGGGCAGGACGGCTGATCCCAAGAAACAAGCATCCCTCAGACCTGGCACAGCTGAGAGTCAAGGATCTGCTCCAAGGAAAGGTCCAGAGAATGGAAATGCACAGAAGGACAGTTTCTACTCCTCTGTGCAAGGAGCAAAATGAGCTCGTTTTTGCCTCCACTCCTTGTACATGGGGGAAAAAACAGAGAAAGGAGAAGATGGGGGCTGGGTGGTCTGCAAACTGGAATGCCAAAACCCTGGGTAGCTGAGAGTTGAGAAACATGATTTTCCACAACAGAGGGAAAAAAAAAAGGAAGAAATATGCCGTAAATCTTAGCTAAGTGGATGGGTAATTCAGTATGACGTTTTTAAGCTGTTAAAAGTTTTTGTACCAAAGAAAACACTAGGTTTTTTCTTAGTAATTTTGTGTTGGGACACAGAGCCTTTATCTTCTAGACAGTGCCCCGCCTGCTTGCTCAGCCTGATTTGTGACAGCTGCCTCGCAGAAACGTGTCACGGTCTGGTTTTGATTTGGGAAGGGCAGGCTGGAGGAGCCGCCTGGCAGAACAGAGCTCAGAAAAAACACATACATGCACGCAGACAGCTACCTGGGTGCTCTCAAGATGATGGTGGTAAAAAACTGGAGGGCTGGTGAAAGTTATTCTTATGAAACTTTGGTTTCATGGCCTTTTGATTTTCACACTGATTTAGAACTGAAACTGGTCCTATTTGAAGAGTGTTTTATTGCCCACTTTTTCTGCTGTATCCTGTGAAAATACCAAAACCACTTGGCAAGTATTACCTTCTTTCCTATTTAATCCATACTATGTAA
This sequence comes from Phocoena phocoena, assembly GCF_963924675.1. Lineage (NCBI taxonomy): Eukaryota > Metazoa > Chordata > Mammalia > Artiodactyla > Phocoenidae > Phocoena > Phocoena phocoena. The sequence continues at coordinate 25,800,178 of NC_089228.1, read as the reverse complement.
CTAAGGAATATCCCACCCATATGTTTCAGATCATGTGCTCTTAACTCATGAGAACGCTACTGACTGGACCAAGAGCGATTTGTTATCAGGGACATCTTCAGAGCTTTTCAGAACAAGCACGGTCTACTTTTTCTTTCGTCTACACAGGAGGCTGGACTCAGGGCTAAGAGGAGATGCAAAAGGGCACTGTGGGATAGATGAACGTTCCAGCCATAGACGAAATGGTAAGTATGTCTGATCACTCAGGTGATGAGGTGAGGAGTCTGGGTATCTCTAGCTCAGTGGTCCTTCCTCAAACTTAGTGGGCCTGAGAGTCCTCCGGGAGCACGTGTTAGAAAACCCTGAGTCCAGGGTTGAGCCCTGAGAGATTCTGTTTGTGAGTTTGGGGTGGGGCCCAAGAATTTGCATTATTGGCAAGCATCCCAAAGGAATATAATGTAGGTGGTCCCTGGATGACTCTAATTGATGGAGTGGACGGTTGACTGTTCACATGGAGAAGTATACTCCTAAAAGCTGGCTCCCTATGGCTCATACTAGGAAGTGGGGTTTCAATCACATTAATTTTCCAGGGCTCTGGGACACACTTCATGTATGGGTTGAAGAGGGTTAAGACAGGTGATGGTCGGCACAGTACTGACAGACCTCATGCTGCTACCTGAACACTCTGTGGAGGAGATGCTAAAATGCTTTCCCAAGTGGCCAAGCTGAGACGGTCAAGGATCTGGTGAGCCACTGAGCCAAAATATTTAGGTTTATGTTGATAAGAAAAGGGAAGGTCAAAAAAGTACATTTTGTTGATGGAACTCAAAGGAAATCAAGATTTGAATAAAAATCACTTTGGAAACTGCCTAAGTGTCCAATTCCAGAGACGTAGTAACACTCACTCAGCTGAATATTAATGCAGTCATCAAAAATGATGGGTTACAAAAGCTCTGAACTTAAGCTGATAATAGAATGCAAATGAAGAAATTCAGGACACAAAATATTCAGTCTGCCTACAACTCAGAAAAAAATGATATACCAGTATACAGGGAAAAACTGGAAAATTCACCAAAATATTAGCACTAGTCAAGTGCTAGGCGTTGGGATATTTTTTCCCTGTTTCTATCATTTTTCTCTTTTACATTTTCCTAACTGTCAATATTTTAAAAAATAAATCCTAAAGATCTGCACTTCAAAGCCATTTTTCAAGTGGACAAGAGCTAGCTCATTGCCCATGTGAGATTCCCCAACTCAAAGGTTCCAAGAGTAATGCATGCTCATTCTTTAAAAACCCACTCTGTAAAATCTTGTACCAGTCTGAAAAGTCCATCACCCCCCGGCCTCCACCCTAGACCCATTTTTCCAGCGTTGCACTTTCAGTAATAAAACGAATAAAATCAGCCATCTTTTTTCTGTCAGCAACCACGGTTCCTTACTCTCGGCATAGCTGACTGCTCACGCCCAAGGAGGCTATAAATAAGCCTCCTGAATGGTTATTAAAAACCAGGACACTGGGGACTTCCTTGGTGGCGCAGTGGTTAAGAATCCGCCTGCCAATGCAGGGGACACGGGTTTGAGCCCTGGTCCGGGAAGATCCCGCATGCCGCGGAGCAATTAAGCCCGTGTGCCACAACTACTGAGCCCGTGTGCCACTACTACAGAAGCCCACGTGCCCAGAGCCCGTGCTCCACAACAAGAAAAGCCACCACAATGAGAAGCCCGCACACCACAATGAAGAATAGCTCCCGCTCGCCGCAACTAGAGAAAGCCTGCGGGCAGCAATGAAGACCCAACGCAGCCATAAATAAATAAACAAATAAATTTATTAAAAAACAACAACCAGGACGCTGGAAAAGTTTCTCTGGACCCAGAAAATGTCAGTGAGACCACGACAGGGAGCAGGGGTGCGCCAGCCACCGTGGGCTGGGCTCTGTCCCGTCTGTCCACTGCTCTCCATCTGTCACCCACCCCTGGCTCTGACAATGTCCTCTGTTTCCCCACACACCAAAACACTGACTCAGAAAGAAATAGGGAACAAAAAGACTCTCCTATGACATTCACTCTGCTGGTTTTCATCTGGTCCCTGGTCTGTGAGCCTGGTTCAGAGCTAAGAAATGCCAACAAGAGGGCATGGCTTCCTCGAGAAGCAAAGAGGCAGTCACCCCATGAGACCAGTCAGAAAGCATTCCTGAATCACTTCCTCAACACGGAGCGAGAGGGTACCATCCAAGCTGTCCCTCAAACCATCTGAAACCTCCCCATTAAAATCACCACAGGGACATGCCCCAAAGAGCAGAGCTGTGTCTCTAGAAAAACATGGCTGACATACGTAATGGACAGTTGATGTCAAGTTTAAATGGTGGGGCTTTTGGAGGAAGGAACCAGATCAAGGGGTGGGGGTGGGGTGTGGTCAGCCCCAGATGGGTGGGATACTTGTGGTCCAGAAGTAGACACCTGTGGCTTTTACCTTCTTGCATCACAATACCTCTTCCTTTGAAAAGGCTACTTTGATTTCCCTTGGAGAAGCTCCCCATCTCCATTCTCAGTCCCTACAGTTCTGATGACCTTGACCCCATTGCCTAGTTCCTGGGATAGACATGTGACTCGGGCTTGGCCAAAGAGCACTGATTCCACCCCCCCCCCCCCCCCCCACCAAGGGTGGCCCAAGTTAGGCAAATGCGACTCCATTCTGGGACTTTCAGTGACACTATTAAAACAGATCAGTTCCCATTCCCCTTGAGCTGATGTTAACGGATGTTAGCCTAGAGCTGCTGAGAGCTCTCCTTGCTGCCCCTGGGGAAGAGGTGCCTGAGAATAAAGCCAGTGTGGAGGAAACAAGAACTGAGAGAGGAAAGAAGCTGAGTCCTGATGACATCATATGTGCACATGGATCCAGCTGTACCTGGAACAAAAATCTGGGAACTTTGTAGTTACTTGATTAAAAACAAAACCTTGCTCTTTACACCCTTTCGAGTTGGGATTCTGATGCTTGCAAACAAAAGAGTTCTCTAATTCCAGTGAACAAAGACTATCCCTAATGCATTTCCCAAGTAGATCCTGGGCTGGCTCTGGGGCCAACTGACAGAATTCAAGGTGAGTTCTAGGTTTTCAAATCTGTAATTCCAGACTGGGGTGCACATCTTCCCCAGTGGAGGAAATGATCAGGAAGATCTGGGCCATGTGATTTATGAGCACGTCTGAGGGGAAGCCCTCAAGTGACGGGTGCCAGCTGGTTAGGAGGTTTTACCCAACAATTTTAATAGAGAAATTGGGTCAGAGGATGGATATCTAAGCTCTGCAGAAGAACGGCAGAAACGTTCCTGCCTCAAATTAAATATAAAAATGTTTCGCATTACAAGGATTTAAAAACACTGCAGACATTCTTGGCAAAGTGGGCTGTTCCAGTTGTTACTTCAGATCCTCACACTGATGTCTTCTCCTCCTTTTCCTGTTTGCCAGAAATGCCGAAAAATTACCCCATTACCCCCTAGCAATCCATACGCCCCGGTATAATGCAACCAAGCTTCTCTTGTCAAGGTATGTAGGTGATGCATGTTAAAGTCGTGGACACATACTATGTATAAAACCGGTAAGCAAAAAGGGTGTGTAGTACACCACAGGGAAATACAGCCATTATTTTGTATAATAACTTTAAACGGAGCATCATTTATAAAAATACTGAATCACTATGTTGGACACCTGAACTAATGTAGTATTGTAAATCAACTGTACTTCAATTAAAAAAAATAATAAGGGCGTGGACATGCCACAACAGTGCAACACTGATCAACGACAGCAGGAAGCCTCTCTGCTCCTACTGTGTGTCTCCACATCCAGGCCAGTGACACGTGTACTTTCTGCTAATGCTGGCCTGGGTCAAAAATCACAGAGCAGGCACACTTTGATCCATGTGTATGTTTTCAAATCGATCCTCTTCTGTCTCCTGAGACCGTTCCCCCAGGGCACTGAGAGCTCTGCCAATTTCCTCTCCTAGGTCACCATCACTTGCATCCTCTTATTTCAGTCTGTGCTCTGTCTACACCTTGAGGGCTGCCACCTTCACCTCCTCTCCTGGCTGCACGGTCCTGGATGGCCTCCTAATGGGTCTCACTGTATCAGCACTTGCCCTCTTCCAATCAATTCCCCACACAGCAGCCGGAGCCATCTTTTCAAAATGCAGATCGGATCATGTCACTTCCCCTCCCTGTTGGCCTGAAACTTCAAGGGCTTTCCACTGTCCTTAGTGGAAAGGCCCAAACCTTAAAATATCTGAAATGGTTCTGCACCATCCCCCTGTGCCTGCTTTCCCAGTCTTACTACTCTCTGTACTTCACCCAGCCACTGGGTCTTCTTCCAGATCTTTATACTTGCCACACACTCCTACCACAGGACCGCCGCACATGCTGACATGCTACCCGGAATGCTCCTTCCCCTTTACCCCTTAAGCATCACCTTTTCCGGATGCCCTCTCTGACCTCCCTAACTTAGCTATAGCCCTCGTTGTATACCCTCCTAGCCCCACATTTACCACTGATGCAAATTTATATGGTACAATTAGATAGTTACTATGTATTAAACTCCATTAGACTGTAATGCGCAGGAGGGGAAGGCCCATGTCCACTTCAGCTCAGCACTGCATCCCCGGCACCTTGAACAGGCCACGGCACCTACTAAGAATCATCTCTAATAGTAACTTAGAGGATGTCAGGCATTGTCCTAAATTCTCTGTAGGAATTAACTCATTTAATTCCCACAACAACTCTACAAGGCACTGCTGGCATTCCATTTTAAAGATGAGGGCAGTGAGGGAGTTCCCTGGTGGTCTAGTGCTTAGGTTTTGACACTTTCACTGCTGTGGCCTGGGGTTCGATGGCTGGTTGGGGAACTGCAATCCCGCAAGCGCCCCCCCCCCCCCAAAAAAAAGACGACAGTGAGGCACAGAATAGATAAGCCAGTTCTGCCTAGCATAACATAGGTATTAAACCAGAGAGTCCAATTTCCAACTGGCCAACTGGTCTACAGCCCATGCTCTCCTTCATTCTGCTGTAACTCACAGAGGGAGGCACTCAAGTCACATTTGCTGGCTGAATGAATGAATGAACAGAAGCCACCTTTCCCTTTCCCTCACTCCCATCCACATCTGCAGTTCCTTCCTATAGGTCCCAGTTCTTTGTGACCCAACCACTCCTTACAGAATCTGGTTGATCCTCAAGAAATAGCCCTATTCGCAGCCTCTTCGCTGTCAACAGGGCCCTTTTTTGAGGGACCAGCTGACGGTCTCCAGCTGTCCTCTGGTGTGGCCTCTGCCTGAGGCAACCAGTCTCAATTCCAGCTCTATTCACCTGCCCCAGTGAGACTTGAACCCAGACCCCAACCTGCTCTACAGCCGCCGTCTCCACCCCATCAGTGCCTCCTGCCCAGATGCCAACCTCCAGATGGTCTGCACGAGTCTCCTTCGTCTTTCCTGCGTCTGACCCAGGCACATCACCTCGGACAGTCACCTTTGCCTCTGCTATTCACCTCTCATTTGAGAGCTTCCCTCTAGCCCTGCCCGAGCCTCACAGACATAGCAGCAGACCGGCTGCAACAGGGAAAGGAATGCTTGTCCCTTCAGCGAAGAGTCGTTGTGCCAATCTCCTGATATGAAGACGACCCTTCCTGCGAGGATGCAGATCAGAGAGGTTAAGGGCAGGGACTTTGCAGACTATCACACCCGGGCTCAGGTCCTGGCCATCAGTGGTGACTGTAGGGAGGTCATGACATCTATGAACTTTAGTGTACTCAACTGTAAAATGGGCATAATCATCAGACTTATCTCACAGAACTGTCATGAAGATTGAAGTCTTTACCATGTCACATCATGGTCAGTTGGTCTATTACGGTCACTACTGATCATCCACATAACCATCATCCACTTCAGCCATGACACGGTGGTCAAGGGCACAGGCTCTGGGGCTAGGACACCCAAATTTAAACCCTGTTCCTCCAGTTCCAAGCTGTGTGGCCCTGGGCTACTTAGCCTGTGTCTCACTTAAGTCACCTGTAAAATGGAAATAACTGTATCTACCTCACAGGGATGTTGTGAGTTAGTTCCTGCAAAGTGCTTAGAACTGTACCTAGTACATGACAAACACACCTGGCAATGTTAGCTGTTGTTGATTTTGTTATTCCTATTTCTAATACTATGATCACCCGGGTTGCAAGCGGCTTTAGAGGCATGTTTAGGCCATGGCAGGGTTAAAGAGCTTCTGCAAGACTCCACATGATGGGGATGCAAATGGTGACCGTGCCCGCCTGATGCACTCTGTGTGAGCAGAACAGATGGACTGTGTTTGCCAGGGAGGAGGGAGGGACAGTACACTCCCACTTCTAAACCAAACCGGAGGTGTCAAAGGCCAGATCTGAGGCTGGCCAGCCACTGGGGCTACCTGCTTTTCTAAGATCTGTTCTAAGGAAAAATGCTGCCCACAAAAAGATCATGCTTCGTGGCAGATTAAACACTGCAGACTTAGTTAATAACAAGTTACTGGCCATAAAAGAGGGGGAAAAAATCCATTATTCTGAAATCTAGCTTTCGCTGCAGAATCAAGGTGTTTTGACTAAGACTTCGGTGACCCGTACCTTCACTCATAGACTGGGATTCTAGGGTTTGAAGACACACAGATAGTTCAGAACACTGCCTTCTCAAAAGACTGCTGAATTTTCTAGCAAAATTTGAGTGCAACAGTGAGGGTCAGCAGCAAAAGGACCCATTACCAAGCCTCGTCAACACCATGTCCTTGGTGATGTGTGTCCAGCACAGGATGTGAAGGGCTGTTTAGGGTGTGCTCCAGTGATCAACAATGAAGCAGTGCTATGAATATTAGCTACCGTCTCCCTTCCACACTGATGTGTCTGACAGATCCATGGAAACACAGGGGCACAAAATGGCTTTCTTTAGTCCCATTTCTCACGCTCTTCTCAGGCTGGTTAGGAAAAAGGGGACCCACGGGAGCAGTTTCAAACCTAAAAATGCGAACCTGCACAGCTGCTGGATGCTGGGAGTTACCGAAATCCAAAACATCCCTAGAGGCTAAAACCATGCACCAGTGTGTTTGGGATGAGAGAGAAATAATAATAATAATAAAAAGTAGCGGGTAACCATCAGAGACAGTCATATGTGTCAAAGACTATATTCACGAGTTTAAGTGTATCATCATTTCCTTCTACAAAAACCCTACAAAGGAAGTACTATTATTCACCAGGTTCCATAGATGAGGACACCGAACCTTATGGAATTTAAGCAACTTGTTCAAGGCCACACAGCTCCTACATGACGAAGGCTGGATGTGAACCTAGGGAGTGTAACTCCAGAATTGCTACTCCAAACCGTTAGGTTAGAATGTGACAAACCAGAGCTCATGAGAGAACTTCCAAAGAGACTAATAATGGGGTTGAAATTGTGTCCGGCCTAACAGCTCACTTCCTTCATCTGTGCTGTCCATAGGGTAGCCTCTAGCTTAGCTACACATGGTTATTGAAAGTGAAACTGATTAAAATGAAAAGAAGTTTAAAATTCAGTGCATGGCTAGTGACCACTTGAAATGTGGCTCATGCAGCTGAGGGCCTAAAATTTTCATTTTATTTCATTTCAATTAACTCAAATTTCAACTGTCACATGTGGCTTGTGGCTACCGTATCAGACAGTGCTGATCTGAGCAATTTTTCTCAGCTCTATCAGACATGGGTCAGGGCTGCTTTCCAAAAATCTCAGTGACAGAGGGGCATCTGTTGCTTTGCCCAGGGATTTGTAGAAAATCTCAAGGATAAGCAACCCGGCCACTTCCTTAGGATCGGAGACTGTGTGTTCTTCAAATGTACCCGTGTGGCCTTTCCAACATTCTCCAAGCCCTAGATCTCCTCCTAAGTTACAGTGTGAGGACAATAAAGTCAGAACAGACAAACCCAGGAACAACTGCTCTCAGACAGTGGTCCCATCGGCACCAGCAGGGAGCTGGTAAAAATGCAGGTTCCTGGACCCCACCTCTATTGGGTCTCATACACCAGGCCTGGGGAGGAGGCCCTGGAGTCCATGTTTCAATCAAGCAGCCAATGATTCTCACGCAGGTGGTCTAGCTTTGAGAAACTCTCCTTCAGAGTCTGAACTACACATTTATCTCCTGGCCTCTTAAATAATTATAGCATATAAATCTTCCGAGAATAGCACAAACTGGGCTGGAAGCCAGGTGGTCGTCACTCTGCACTAATTGCTCACTTCTACGACAGTAGGCAAAGTGCTTGGTCACCAACGCCTCATTTTTGTCATCTGAAACATGGGGGTAAGGATATCTGCTATCTGTCCTCCAGGACAAACGAGAACACAGCTGTGAAAGCATCGGAGGGCGATGAAAATTAAAAACGCACCGCATAGATTTCCTACAACTCAGAGACACGTTTTGCTTGTCCAGCAGAGAGTTCCAATAGGTTTCACATTTTTAAAAATCCACATTTTTAACTTCTTGGGAAAAACTGGAAGATTTGACAGCATGGGGCTCAGATTAGGTTGGTACCCTGGTGTGATTAAGAGCACTGCTCTGGGGTCACATGCAGAAGTTCAAATCCCTGTTTAAAAGCTGGGTGACTGGGCTTCCCTGGTGACACAGTGGTTGAGAGTCCGCCTACCGATGCAGGCAACACAGGTTCGTGCCCCGGTCCGGGAAGATCCCACATGCCGTGGAGCGCCTGGGCCCATGAGCCACGGCCGCTGAGCCTGCACGTCCGGAGCCTGTGCTCCGCAACGGGAGAGGCCACAACAGTGAGAGGCCCGCGTACCGAAAAAAAAAAAAAAAAAAAAAGAAAGAAAGCTGGGTGACTTAGGGCAAGTCCTTCAACCTCTGTGTGCCTCAGTTTCTTCAACTCTGAAGTGAGAATTTTAAGAGTACCTTTCAAAGGGTTGTGATGATTTAATTAAGTGAGTGAATATTTATTAAGTGCTTGGAACAATGTTTGGCACAAGGCAAGAGCTCTATCACTCTTAGTTGAATAAATAAACATCCCTGCAAGTGGCAACAACCAGCTGGGGCTGAGGGGTGGCCGTCCCTCCATCCAGGGCTGATGTGCATCAGGTTATCACAGCCTCCACCCAGACGGACACATTAGACTCTGGGAATCTCTACTGTAAGGGACAGAAGTGCATCTCCCTCCTCGGTGTCCTGCCAACAAGGGGCACAGACACTTAGTGCATCTTAGAGCAGCATTTCCCAAGCTATCTGTAGTGAAGGACCAGTTTCTTTTTGGTTTTTTTTTTTTTTGCAGTACGTGGGCCTCTCACTGTTGCGGCCTCTCCCGTTGCGGAGCACAGGCTCCCGGAAGCGCAGGCTCAGCGGCCATGGCTCACGGGCCCAGCCGCTCCACGGCACGCGGGATCCTCCCGGACCAGGGCACGAACCCGTGTCCCCTGCATCGGCAGGCGGACTCTCAACCACTGTGCCACCAGGGAAGCCCGAGGACCAGTTTTTAAAATTTTCAGTCCATTGTGGCGGCCTGATATGGGACCCACCTGAGCAGGACTCATACCCAGCACTTGCCACAGACAACTCGCCCGTGGGTCTACAACACCCTGAGTGGTCTGCACCTGGACCCATGAGACGAGCCCACTGGATGTGCACTTGGATGTCCCAGCAATGTCAGACTGCTCTAAGAGTTTCTAAACACTGTCAATTTCAGTACTTATCTCGGGGTGCACTGCGGACAGCCGCGATCCTCAGGTTACACTTTGAGTAGTGGCATCTTAGAAGACACTGACATCGTCTTCACACGTACGGAAAACAGCTGGAAAATTTGGTTGGCCAGAACAGTCAATGGAGTGTCTGTTTGTCTGTCTCTCCCAACACTTCTGTCCTTCTCAGCCTGCCTGCCTTCTCCTTGTCCATCCCCATTTCTTTCATCTTTATCTACATATTAAAACCAGCTCCCGGGCTTCCCTGGTGGCGCAGTGGTTTAGAATCTGCCTGCTAATGCAGGGGACACAGGTTCGAGCCCTGGTCTGGGAGGATCCCACGTGCCGCGGAGCAACTAGGCCCGTGAGTCACAACTACTGAGCCTGCGCGTCTGGAGCCTGTGCTCCGCAACAAGAGGCCGCGATAGTGAGAGGCCCGCGCACCGTGATGAAGAGTGGCCCCCGCTCACCGCAACTAGAGAAAGCCCTCGCACAGAAACGAAGACTCAACACAGCAAAAATAAATAAATTAATTAATAAACTCCTACCCCCAATATCTTCTTTAAAAAACAAAAAAAAATCCGGCTCGCTAATGAGATACTGGGGTTCAGGACAGCCACGGAAGCTGTCATGGATGCTTTGATGTCCCAGGCGGCACCCTGTTTCATGAGTACCCCCCTCCAGCTCACTGCCACCCCTTCTCCTGAATGTTGCCTTTGGCTGACGGGAGCTGTCTTGCCCCCGTGCCCACATCCACATCCTTATCCCCAGGTCACTCTCCAGCAGCCCTGGGCCAATGACTGACACGGTGATGCAAAACGTCAGCCCCCTTGTCCCAAGAAGGAACCAACCGTGTGGTACAACTCATCCTCCAGAGACCCCTGTGGGCTCAGGCTGAAGCTAGACTCCAGCCCAGACACCATTCTTCACTTGGCTCCTCCCCCCGCCTAGCCTGTTTCTCTCACTCCCCTTCCTTGGGAGCATGTCCTCAACACATCACAGGCACCCTAATCCCTGCCTCAGGCTCTGCTTAAAGGGAATCCAGTCAAAGACAGAACCCATCGACACTTGGGTTCACCTTCCTCAATGACCCGGCGGATGAGAGCACATGGCGGGCACGACGCGCAAACCTTGAGCACTGGCATCAGGTCACCCCGAGAGTCCACTCGCTGTGCTCCAGGTAAACAGAACTCACCTGTTGTGTTAGACAGTGCCAGCGATTCCATGGAGCCCCGCGGGGTCTGCTCTGTGGGCGTCATGTCCTCGGTATATTTCAGTGAACTGATTGGATGACGGGTCCGACACTGCTGAGTGGACATGCCCCCTTCCTCTTCCATCTCCTCCTCATATTTGGGGACTTGGATGCTGCCTCGGTTTTCGCTGAAGCTCTGGCTGGACATATCACTGTAGCTCTCCTGGGACCTCAGCCTTCCCGGGTAATAGTCTTCTCGGCATTCCTTGATGAAGCTGCCACCGTGCCCCTTCATGGCCAGCGATGAGCTCCTTTTGGGGTTGCTGAAGTGCTTGGCCCACATGTCGGGCTGGGCCCCGGCCCCTTGCCCTCCCGGACTGTAGGAAGTTCTGATGTTGCACTGGCTGAGGAGCTGCAAGGGGCTCTGCGACTGGTTCTGCTCCATCTTGTTCCCGTAATGGTATGGCTCGTCCCGGCTCCTCCAGATGGGGTCCCGGTTGAGGCTGGGTGTCTGGCTGGACAGGCTGAGCAGGTCCATCTGCAGTGACAGGGGGTCCACGTCAGCCGACAGCCGGTTGGAACTCACCTGCAGCTGGCTGTGTGGGCTCAGCATGGGCTCTTCTGTCTTGCCCTTGTTCTTGCCGATTTTGGCGCTGCGCCGGGACTCCTTGGCCCGGGCGTTCTGGAAGGCTGAATCAGAAGAGTCAGAGCCATTGGGGTCCTCCCCGGCACTGCAGGCCCGTGAGCAGAAGATCTGGCCTTGCTTGGGGAGGAACGGCCGGCCCAGGAGGGACTTCTTGCAGTGAGCACAGCAGAAACAGGTCTCAGTGGCATGCCAGTGTTGGCCGTCATAGGTCATTTGACCTTGGTCGATCCCTGGGAAAAGAAGAGACATGAAGAGGCTGACGAGCTGCTCAGAGTTATTACGTGACGACATAAAATACAGAGCACCCTGGTTTGGCTGAGGCTTCCAGATGCAGCAGAATAAAATGTCAATAAATCAATGATCAGGCCCCCGTGTAAATAGTAGTCATGTCCGATTAGGACAGCTCCCTCGTTCTACCCAGTCAGGTCCTTCTTAACTCATTTGCTCTGAGCGCGGAGAAACTAAATCCAAATGGCCTGTCCATGAATCCTTCCACCTGGGGCGCGTTCCTCCAGATAAACAGCAATAATGATACTAGGGTGTGAGAAGCACTGCTTTAAATGCTTTGCGTGTATGTAAACTCACTTAACTTCTCCACTGTACGAGGTAGGTTGCTAATATTACGTCCATTTTTCAGAGGAGAAAACAGAGGCAGAGGAGGTTAAATAACTTGCTTAATGTAAAGGAGCTAGGAATCATAGACGAGATCTATACCCAGGAAGTCTTGTTCCTAAACATGACCTCGATAATCATCTTTCAGTCTACTTAGGGGTCTGCTCAAACGGCAGCTCCATGGAGAAGTCTTCCTGTCCCCCCCAAAAGCTACTCTCCACCATTCTCCACCCTTACCTGCTGTATTTTCTTCACAGCATGGATACTGCTTGACATTGAGCCACTACATATGTGCGTGTGTTAATTACTAAAAGTGAAGTTGTACGATGAAGTCTCTGGGATATCTCCAGGAACATGGCCTGGTACATCGTAGGGGCTCTTCATGTGTGGAATGGATGAATGAAGTGAATTCCATCACCAGTGCCTGGCATTCCAAAGAGTAATTACTTTAGCAGTTTAGTGGAAAGGAAAAAAGTGGACTTCAGCTCATGGTAAGGAAAAACTTGGATGTAGTCTGTCAAAGACATCACCTCACCATAAGCATGCATATCCTTTGCGTAACTTCTGTCCGGAGCCCAGGCTGTGTCTCGTTTACATAACATTGTTACACCTGCTTCTGGGAACCTCCCATAGCCCCTCTTGTGTCTCAGAGTCTCTTCTGCCCTCTTCTGGTTACAGGACTTAACTTCCCTGTGGGACACCATCTCCCTGCCACCCTTGGGCCATGAGCTTTGGGCGGGGCTAAAGCCACACCTGGACCAGCACTGGCCAGTAAAAACACCATATCTCCCGGCCCAGTGACTAGTTCAAGGGTGGGCACCTGACCTGCACCGGGGCCAAAGGGAGAGTCACCTGGGGCTGTTGCTAAGAGAGCGACACAGGGAGACTCTCTTTTGACAGCAGATGCTAAATGGGCAGAATGGGAGCCGGGAGCTGTGGGACCTACCTCCCAACCTCCCATAGGGAGAGCCTGCTGAAAATGCAGACCCAGCAGTGACTGTGGGATGGGAAGGGACCTCTGCAAGAATCCTGACACCTAGCGATCAATGCCTCTCCCGAAAGGCAGTACCAATGTGAACTTCCACCTTTGGTGGCTGAGAGTCCTGAGTCTGAACTTTCCAAGAGTAACCTCTAGATTATTGTCTAGAGAGGCTGTGAACAAGAAACAGGGGAAAGGAGAAGGGCAAGAACAAAAGGCAGATGGCACAGCAGCCTCTCCGGGCCCTCCCCGTGTACCCCTCACTTCCCTTTATGTCCCTGGAGCCCAGGGAGGGAGAAGCATAAGGTAAATTCTTCTCCTAGGAGCTCCTCCCTGAACTAAGGGGTCTCTGTTTATTCAGGAGTCAGGCCCTAGGGACCAAGCGGGGATTTTTAGCAGGACAGGAGCAACCACAGGGTCACTCCAAGATCAGAGGGACAGTGAATCAACTCCCTTTCAGCACCGCATTCCCAGGAGGAGTGAGAACTGGCGGGGGAGGGGCTAGAGACAGCAGGCGCAAAGCTGGGGCTCCAAAAACATTTTCTCCTCCGTCAGGCTGCCGGGGGAAGCAGGGGCAGGCAGCACAGGCAGGCCGAGCTCCCTGGTGAGGCATCAGGACTCGGACAAACGCAAGTTCAAATCGCAGCTCCACGCCGTGCCAGCTGGTTGTAAACATGCTGAAGCCCGTCAGCTTGGTTCCAATCTTGGCTGGGCCGCTGTTGGGCTGTGTGACCCTAGGCAAGTGGCTTCATGTCTCTGTGCCTGAGTCTTCTCCACAATAAAACAGGGATAATAATAGTACTTACTTCAGAGGGCTGCTTGAGAACTAACTGAGTTAAGATACAGTGAGTGCTCTGCTAACTCTTCCCAGCCCTCTTCTTGAGATTTTATTAGGTCTCAATGCCCGTCTCCCTCTCTGCTCTGAGGGCCGCTACCTGGATGCTGTCCAAGAAAGAACTCTGAGGCTGGCTCGGCCCTCCCTCCCCTCTCCCCTGTTCCCTCTCCTCCAGAGAGCTTCCACTGACATCCCAGCTGCCCTGGGTCCTCAGAGTGAGCTCCAACTCAGCACAGCACCCCAGGCAGCTGCAGCCTTATCCACTGCCTTTCAGAGGTGTGCAGCAAGTCCAGTTCCTATGGGCTGTTCCTCCACCAGCTGCCTCCCTGTGCTTCTGCGAGGAAACATACTCAGATGCGGCAGAGGGGGCCTAGTTCTGGGGATGGGGGCCTCACAGAAGGCCGGGCCGCGGTAGGGAGAGCGGAGGGGGAGGCATGTTCCAAAGCGGCCCAGCAGGCAGTGAAACGTGGTCCCTGATAAACATCAACGATGTCAGATGGTGCTCTGAACTGCTCCTGAACTCTAAACATCTGGAAAAGGGCTCGGCCGTTCCACATCTAAGCGTTCCTTTTTTATTCCCTCCCTAAGCCCTTTAAGTACTTCTCTGAGGGTGTATGTGTCTACTGCTGCTACAGCCTCGGTATGTTTATAGGACTATTTACTCTGCTGTGAGCAGGCAAAAGTACCGTTGCCCTGGCAACGGCTTCCTGCTGTAGGGTCCACACTGAGTGGCTGTATAAATAGGGAATATTTGGATAATATGGTCAGAGCAAAGCACCCAGACACTGCGGTATGTGTGATATACACAGCATACCCTTTCTCTGCTGCAAGAAAAGTATGTTGTACAGAAAAGTGGATTTAGGAAAAGAAAAATCAGGGACAGCATTTTAACCACAGCAGTGATAAGTACTACAGGCCACAGTGGTCCCCTTTTCTGATAAAGCACTGATGCCTTTTTATGGCTTTCAGAGGGAAGGAGAAGGGAATGCCAATCAAAGCTAAAAAGAAGACAGAAACAGAAGAAAACAGGGAACTTCTGAGGTGTACATGCTGCGGTGACATATTTCCTCTTGTCCAAGCTACTGAGCAAAAATTCTAAGTGGCAGTTTCTGGAGAGGCTTTTAAGCCTCAATGGAAAGGGACAGAAGGAACAGAAATACTAACAAGCAGGGGGTATGGCTGCCATAGGTAAGTTGTCTATACTCAGCCTCTCTCAGCGGCGCAGGCACCTCCCTGCAGACCCAGAAGCCACAGTGAGCAGTGCTGGGTCAGCACCATCACACCATTTCCCCGGATCGAGTCCCACCCCTCGCCCTTCCTCACCTGCCCCACCACCTGTCCAAATCAAGCTCATTTCCTAGCTCTTAGAATAAAGGGAGGTATGTCTGTCTAACCTCTTTGACCCTGTGAGAAATGCATCAGGCTGTGAGAGGGGGAGGTTTTTAGGGGTTGGGGAAAGGGGATTTTCGCAACACCCCAGCCCCCAGAAGGGAACGCTGCTGGACCAAGGTTGGCACAGCAAGGCTCCACCCTGGGCCTGGCAGGGACTTCAGCGCAGAAGAGCTCCACGGAAGTGGGCCTGAGTCCACGGGATGGACTCAACGACAAAGGACCACTAAGCATACAGCAGATGCCTCCCAGCGGGGCACAACAGGCTCTCAAACTGATTATCTCCATATCTCCCAACTACAGGTAAGAAGCTGGCAGCCTCCGAGCAGATTTCTTGGAATTGCACAAGCCACAGGAAGATCAGGCTGCTGGTCTCAAAGACATTCATCTGCTGCCAACTTTTTTTTTCTTTTTAAAGGGCAGCTCATTCTCAAGGTGCCAGAACAGGAAAGCTGAATAAGAAGCTACAGATGCAGCACGATCGGGAATAGCATTGAAGGGCTGAACAAATCAGTTACATGAAAAGGGAAAATGATTTTCACCATCTCGTATCTGTCACTTCTTTGGGGAGTTTATAGCTTCTGAGCTATTTGAGGTTCTCTCACTTTGTTTTTGGCTGGGTCAGCTTTTGCTGATTTTTTTTAAAGACATGCGTGCCAGAAACCATTTGGTTTCCTTGACTATCTCTTCCTACCACGAGGACTGCTTTGTTTCCTCCCTCTGCTGACCCCCGAGGTTTTCCGAGGAGGCTGTGGAAGACGTCTGTTTACATTTTCCCCTCATATCTTCCTCCGAGACCTCTCCTCCTCCCTTTGGTAGTGGGACTGTATACCTTGGGGGTGGGTTTATGATTCAGGCAGACCAATGGGAACTCCGTATTCTTTTCTTTCCAGGGTGGAACAGATGACCAAATGAGGGGCTACAGCATTCCTATTTGGAGGACCTGACTTGGATACTGGAAAAAACACGATCCCATCCTTTTAGAGAATACCAGTGCTAAGACTAAGTGTAGCTGGGGGGTCATCTTGGCCACCTTGCGAAGGCAGCTTGCTTCCAGATGATGCCAAGAGAAAGCAAATTGAGCTGAGATACAGAGGGGGAAAAAAAGAACCAGGCTTTGAATCCTTGAACCATCCTTAACTGAAACCAATTTCCTTCTTGGCTTTTCTGGTACCGTGAGCCACGAAATTTCCTTTGTCACTTAAGGTAGTATCAGTTGGGTTTCTATCACTTACAACCAAAGGGATTCTAACTATACCAGACACAAAGCAGATCCAGTCAGAGTAGGACCAAGCTGAGCACCAAGAGTTGCCTCACCTATGTGTTGGGCACAGGTGTCGCAATATTCTGCGTACAAGGACTCGAAGCAGTGGCAGCAGTAGGGCCTTCCCTCCTTCATGATGTAGCGCTGGCCGCCCAGCACTGTCTCGCATTCGAAGCAGCAGAAGTGTTTCATGTGCCAGTGTCGCCCCTCAGCTTCTGTGCATTCGTCTGCAAAGATGATCTGGAGATGGAGAAGCCAAATGGTCAGTGGATAAGAGCCAGCCATGAGAATGTACTTTAAAGGTAGAAAGCTATGAGGGCCCCAAACTGGAAGGGTAGAGAAATAGGTCCTGTCCACCAATTATTAAACAGAAAATCTATATGTGTATGTTTATTCTCTATCTATATCAGTTCCCACGTGTGGATTTGCCTAAAGCACAATTAAACAGTTTCTGGCCTGGTCGGTGATTAATTTAACCACATTGTATAAAGACAAAGAACATGTTACCCTAAAGAATATAAAGCAGGACTAAAAACTGACAGCTCATGGGCACTTTGGCCATATCGATTTAATCTGGCTTATATACAATATTTTTTTAAAATGAGAAATGTCATATAAACACCTGGAATCCTGGTTTCTCTTTAGAAAATACATGTTTGGCAATGTGTGCTACACATTCTTGCATGGCAACCATAAGAGGGGTTGCTGCTTTCAGATGAGTGATGAGTTCTGTAGCTTGTCATTTTTTTTCACCACTCACTGTTACCTTAAAATGAGTCACCTTCATTTACGATAACTGTCTAGCCCTCAGAAGAATTTGTGTTTTGACCCCTAAGACAGAGTTTTTTACAATTTCAAAGCACAGATTTAAGAGCTTACTGCAGACTACAGTAATCAAGGCAGAAATAAGCTCAAGTGTTTATGGCCAATTGATTACTGACAAGGGTGACAAGGACATTCGATGGAAGAAAGAATACTCTCTTCAACAAATCTATCTGGGACCGCTGAATAGCCACATACAAAAAAGGATGAATTTGAACCCCTACCTCACACCACATATAAAAATTAACTCAAAAGGGATCAAAGACCTAAATGTAAGAGGAAAAAAACTATAAAATGTTTAGAAGAAAACACAGGTGTAAATTTTCATGAACTTGGATCAGACAATCAGGCAATGGTTTCTTACCTATGACTACTAAAAGCACAGACAACAAAAGAAAAAATGGAAGTTGGATTTCACTGAAATAAAAAACTTTCATGCTTCAAAGGACATCATCAAGAAAGTGAAAATATAACTACAGAATGGGAGAAAATACTTGCAATTCACATATCTGATAAGGGACTAATATCCAGAATATATAAACAACCCTTACAAAGCCGCAAGAAAAAGAAAAATCACCTAAGTGAAAAAATAGGCAAAAGATTTGACTAGACATTTCTCCCAAAAAGAAGATATGCATATAGCCAGTAAATACGTTAAACAAATGCTCAACATTATAAGCCATTAAGGAAAAGCCAATCAAAACCACCACAGGATGTCACTTCATACCAACTAAGGTGACCATAAAATGAAAAAGACAAACAAGAATTGAGGAGAAATTTGTATGGAAACACAAAAGACCTCGAATAGCCAAAGCAATCTTGAGAACGAAAAACGGAGCTGAAGGAATCAGGCTCCCTGACTTCAGACTATACTACAAAGCTACAGTAATCAAGACAGTATGGTACTGGCAGAAAAACAGAAAGATAGATCAATGGAACAGGATAGAAAGCCCAGAGATAAACCCACGCACATATGGTCACCTTATCTTTGATAAAGGAGGCAGGAATGTATAGTGGAGAAAGGACAGCCTCTTCAATAAGTGGTGCTGGGATAACTGGACAGGTACATGTAAAAGTATGAGATTAGATCACTCCCTAACACCATACACAAAAATAAGCTCAAAATGGATTAAAGACCTAAATGTAAGGCCAGAAACTATCAAACTCTTAGAGGAAAACACAGGCAGAACACTCTATGACATAAATCACAGCAAGATCCTTTCTGACCCACCTCCTAGAGAAATGGAAATGAAAACAAAAATAAACAAATGGGACCTAATGAAACTTCAAAGCTTTTGCACAGCAAAGGAAACCATAAACAAGACCAAAAGACAACGCTCAGAATGGGAGAAAATATTTGCAAATGAAGCAACTGACAAAGGATTAATTTCCAAAATTTACAAGCAGCTCATGCAACTCAATAACAAAAAAACAAACAACCCAATCCAAAAATGGGCAGAAGACCTAAATAGACATTTCTCCAAAGAAGATATACAGACTGCCAACAAACACATGAAAGAATGCTCAACATCATTAATCATTAGAGAAATGCAAATCAAAACTACCATGAGATATCATCTCACACCAGTCAGAATGGCCATCATCAAAAAATCTAGAAACAATAAATGCTGCAGAGGGTGTGGAGAAAAGGGAACACTCTTGCACTGCTGGTGGGAATGTGAATTGGTACAGCCACTATGGAGAACAGTATGGAGGTTCCTTAAAAAACTACAAATAGAACTACCATATGACCCAGCAGTCCCACTACTGGGCATATACCCTGAGAAAACCATAATTCAAAAAGAGCCATGTACCAAAATGTTCATTGCAGCTCTATTTACAATAGCCTGGAGATGGAAACAACCTAGGTGTCCATCATCGGATGAATGGATAAAGAAGATGTGGCACATATATACAATGGAATATTACTCAGCCATAAAAAGAAACGAAATTGAGCTATTTGTAATGAGGTGGATGGACCTAGAGTCTGTCACACAGAGTGAAGTAAGTCAGAAAGAGAAAGACAAATACCGTTTGCTAACACATATATATGGAATTTAAGGAAAAAAATGTCATGAAGAACCTAGGGGTAAGACAGGAATAAAGACACAGACCTACTAGAGAATGGACTTGAGGATATGGGGAGGGGGAAGGGTAAGCTGTGACAAAGCGAGAGAGAGGCATGGACATATATACACTACCAAATGTAAGGTAGATAGCTAGTGGGAAGCAGCCGCATAGCACAGGGAGATCAGCTCTGTGCTTTGTGACCTCCTGGAGGGGTGGGATAGGGAGGGTGGGAGGGAGGGAGACGCAAGAGGGAAGAGATATGGGAACATATGTATATGTATAACTGATTCACTTTGTTATAAAGCAGAAACTAACACACCATTGTAAAGCAATTATACCCCAATAAAGATGTTAAAAAAAAAAGAAAAGAACCGAGGAGAATGTGAGAAATTGGAATCTTCATTCATCGATAGTGGGAATGTAAAATGGTGCAGCTCCTCTTGACAACAGTTTAGATTCCCTCAAAAAGTTAAACATAGAACTACCATATGACCCATCAATTCCACTCCTAGGTATATACTCAAGAGAACAGAAAATATATGTCCACACAAAAACTCGTATATCAATATTCATAGCAGCATTGTACATAATAGTCAAAAAGTGAGAACAATGTAAATGTCTATCAATTAATAAATGGCTAGACAAAATGTGATATATACACACAACTGGTTATTATTCAGCCATGAAAAGGAAAGTACTGATACATGCTGGAACTCGGGTTAACCGCAAAAACACTGTGCTAAGTGAACAGAGCCAGACACAAAAGGTCATATGCTGCATTAATCCACTTACATGAAGTGTCTGGAATATGTAAATTCATGGGACAGAGACTAGATTACTGGTTGCCAGGGGCTAGAGGGAGGGGAAAAGGGGAGTGACTGCTAATGGACCTGGTGTTGCTTTTTCGGTGATGAAAATGATCTGGAATTAGGCAGTAGTGATGGTTGTCCAACTCTGTGAATACACTAAAAACCACTGAATTGTACACGTTAAAAGGGTAAATCTTATGCTGTATGAATAAGATCTCAATAAGCAAAAATTTCAAACCACTTTAATCATCCTATTCTATTTGCCATTAGATAATATTAAGTATTATGAGCACCAATTTCCAGATGTGGAAACTGAGGCAGGCAGGAAAAGGGGCTGCCCAGAATCACTAGAACTGGACCGACGACCTGCCCAGAGGGTCTCTGTTGAATATCACTGGTAGCATTAGAATCCAGGTTAGATAAGGCCAATTGACTTCCTTCTAGAAGAGTGAGTCTCTGATTGGCGGCTTTTAAGGAAGAGATGCCCATGGTAATAGTGGACTCTGGATGAAAAAGAGGAGTGTTATTTTCAGGGTCCCACATTGCTGGTTATAGGGTCAGAAGGAACCAAAAACCTACTTTATACATGAAGAAACCCCTGTCCAAGATCTTTCTCCTAATTTGTCCCATAAAATCGGTCAGGTTTAGAACATTCTCCTTTCTGTCCCCAACTCTTAAGTTAAACCAGGCTTTCTATCTTTCAGCTCCCAGATCACACCTAGGTGTGCTTCTGCTGGGAGAAAACACCAGGTATGAACCTTGTGTCCGGACTGCTTTCTTACTCGGAAAAGCAAATTCAAGTACCTCTTAAGAGTGTGGGGCACAGGTATCCAGATGGAGTAGCCATCTGCCCCCTGAATCCTCATCAGACCTTTTGTAAATTGTGGGAGAATCAAATCATGCTACCCATTTTCTTGTCTTCTCAAACCAAACTGTCCCATCAAATCTCAGGCAACCCAAGATTTTAAGATAAACGACACACTATCACTGATGACAACGACTTCCTGGGATTTGGGCTGAAATCTCAAGTTGCACAAAGCCTTTTTTTTTTTTAGAGTTCTGAACTGACCTAGTGCCCCTGGAAATGTCCTCAGCCCTAGAAACTGTCTTCCACCTAGCGGCCCATGAGACTGTCACATTCAGTAAAGCAGGTCACAGTCCTGGACATTCTAGCAACGAGGGATGGTGGGGCTTCATTTTTGAAAGGGTTAATATAAGAAGGGAGGGGAGTGGCCTACGGTTTTCTTCCATGCAGGAACCACAGGACAACGTGTTGGCTATGGTGTAACCCAGGGAGCGGGGCGGACTCTGACCTCGTCACAGGCTGCGCAGCGTGGCTTCAGGCACTCCGCGTGGTGCCTGCCACAGTATATCTTCCCATCCTGGTAAAAGTAGATCAAATCCACCAGGAGCTCGTTGCAGACAGTACAGATAAAGCAGGGTGGGTGCCAGCAGACACCATGTCCGGCGCGCGACGCAAACACAGCAATGTCCCCGCCGTTGATCTGGCCTCCGCACTGCAAGGCGAACAGAAACGTCAGGAAGAGGGACACCGGCGCCTCGTCTCTCAGCGCCATGCGGGAAGGATACACGGCCACCACCGGCTGGTGACTAGCTGGTGACTGAGCGCTTACTTGCAAGTCAGTTACTGTGCTACCTGCTCTACACACAGGCAGGCAGGGTTTTCTTCTCTGTCCCCCACTGCCCCTCCTAGGGCCAACATGAGGAAGACCCTGTCACTGAGAAAAGAAGCAATCCCAAAGGTGGGAGAGAAAGGAAAAGTCTGCCAGCAGGAGGTCTCATTATCTTTTAGATACTGCCAACTCCCTCCAGAGGCCCAGCCAGGACTACTGCTAGAAAGAGTAGGCTGTGTGGGGTTTGGGTGATGCGTGAGTGGGGAGGGGGTTTAGAGGGACTCTGGGAGGACCTGGAGGTCTGCACTTTGGATGGTAGGGAGTGGGTTCATAAAGATATGCCCACTCATAACCATCTTCTCTAGAAGCCTTTCAGGGATGCTTTTTTTTACCTACCATCTTTTTACACAGTTCCGATTGAAAAGGTACCACTCCTAAAGCCAGACTGTGAAAAGGGCTGCTTCTTTCTCCCCTTCCTGAGCTTCTCACTCATTTCCTTCCCCTACCCAGAAAGGAACAAGGCAGAGTCCCTGATGACCCACGCTTCCAGCTGCGCTTGGGATAAAATGAATGCGGTGCAGTCTTCGAGGGAGGAGTGAAGTGTGAGGTAACAGGCCCGGGGGGGAGGCTCTCTGCTGACCACGGTGTTGGCCTGAGGTTCCCAGCCTGAGGGTCCAGCACTATGGCTCCACATGAGTGGCTGGGGGCAATGTCCAAGGAGGAAAAAAGCGACCTCCAAACCTTTCCCACACCTTGGCCATCAGAAGGGTTGTGATGCTTCATAGAAAAGAAAGTCAAGGTCTCGTGGAATAGTCTCGGGGGCCTCATTCATGCGAGTGACCAGACATAAGAAAGACATTACGTTATGCCAAGTGCTACCCCTGCCTTTTGTGCTAACGTTGGTAGCTGAGGTATGCATACTTCTAAAAGAGAAACTGAGGCACACTCAAGTGTTCCAGTTTATTTGCTCCAACACTGATTCGAATTGGGCTACAAGCATCAAACTAAAGGTTGTTGGGAGCGCTCCAAGGTCACGAACCCGGGGAGAGATTTTTATAGAGAAGACGTGGAAGCAAAGTGCGGAAAGTATTTCAGAGATTAGAGATGAAGCAGTCCCCTTATTTGGGAAAGCCTGGTTGGCTGTTTGCAATTGGTTGTTCAGTTTCACTTTCTCGGATTCCACTACCCTGACCGGTTTAGGTTTTGGTCTGCTGATACAGGCTACCGAGGCATTAGAGCCACCCCAGTCCAATGGCCTCCTTGTTTAATTACTTTAACAACACAGAATCCCACTGAATCCTCACCGTGATTCTACGACCTAGGCATCTGTTAGCCTCATTTTGCAGCAAAACCATTAGGAAAAGTAACATGGTCACTGCCATCTGGCAGAAACCTGAGTCAATCTTATGTCTTTCTGCCTCCAGGCTCTCGTCACTCTTCCATGCCACTCTTGACACCTGCCCATGAAACACCCAACCTTCCCACTGTCTCAGGGAAGTCCGCCTGGACTGGTGTAAAGAATGACCCGAGAGTGGCAGAGGCCCTGAACTGAGCACACAGAATCTCACATCTTAACCTCTGACCACCTACACCTCAGGGGCAGGTGTCAAGGATGAAGACCCCATCCCACTGCCAAATCTGTGGTCCTCTGGCTCCCCTGTTAAGTAGCATCTCCATTCCATGCACCTGAGCCTTCCCACACTACCCCTCTGAAATCCCCAAAAAGGGCCCCCAAATGGTATCCCCTCCGTTCAGGTAGTATCTTGCCTTCTCTTCCTCAATCCAGTTCATATATTTTCAGTATGTGAATGGGTCCCCAAAGCGCTTAAGGAGTTAGATGGGGCTACACTCTTAGCAGCAGGCCTAAGAGATGTGTCTAAAACATGACCATCTGCACCAGAAGGCTTTTGGAGGTCAAGAGGTGGGGCAGGGTGAACCCAGGCAGGCTGGATTCCCACCCTGCTTTCTTGAAAACCCTCCTCCACCATGCCCGGAGCACTCTACAGGAGAGTCGAAGAAAAAAACAAATCCAGACTTTCGACTCACTGAGGTCCTAGAAAGAATGCAGGGGGCTTCATGCACTGTGCTAAAGAACCCTCAAATCCAAGGAGGTGACCATTTACCACCTGCTTAAATGGCACTGGTCCTGGGATGACCCTGGGAAAGAGGCTGACCCATGGTCCAGGCAAATTCCACTTTCTAAAGGACTCATTTTGAGATGTAATTCCATCATGCCATTCCTCTGCTCAAATCCTTCCAATGGCTCCCTATCTCCTTCCAGTGGCTTACCCAACCCTCTGTGAAACATGACTTCATCCACTCATTCTCTTCTTTATCCCCTCTGCCCTGCCACACTTGCCAACCTGCTGTCCCTCAAACAGAACAGAAATGGCTCCTGCCACAGGGCCTTTGAACTTCTTGTTCCCTTAGCCACCCCCGCTCCATTCCACCATCTGCATGACTCACTCCCCCTCACAGTTCCTGCATGTCTTTGCGGGGCCTTCCCCGTCACTTTACTGAAAACTGCAACCACTGCACACTGCCAACACCAACCCCCTTCCCCACTGAATTTTTTCTATCTTATTTATGTTACTGTCTGACTTCTCTCCTAGAACGGAACTCCTTACAAGGGCAAGATCAAGCTTTCAAATCTTCTGTTCACGGCTGTATCCCCCAGGCCTACAAAGTAGGTTCTCACTAAAATAACTGTTGAATGAATGAGTGAAAGGATGCCAGAGCGATCCCCTCGGCACGCCTCGCAATCCACGCTCACCTGTTCACAGATCGCTCCTGTCATGGTGACCGGGAAGGGCCTGACATTGCCACGACCCAGGTTTTCACGTTTCCGCTGGTTGCTGAAGAGCTTCAGCTCCCTCTTCTCTTCCTCATCCAGGGAGTTGCAATAGCGAACCTGGACAGACACAGAGGATGGCACGCAGGGGTCACCCTTGCTCCTGAGGGTTCCTGAAGCCCAGGCCTCAGACTGTGCTCACTAAACACACTCCCATTTGATTTCACAGTCCTTGTGGGCACTTGAACACCACCAGGCTGGGGGCTATTTCAGTGAGTCCCTACCTGAGATTGCTGACCATCAAAAGGGCTTCCTAAAGGCTCCAAACTCCAGAGCCCCATTCTTGGGCAGGCCAATGAATGGTCTGTAACTGGCGCACTCTGCTTGCCACACTAAGAGCCATACCATCTGGGATAGCTTTGCTGCTAGTCAAGATCGGGGACTTCCTCCTCCTTTCAAAGTGATCTGTATCTTCAAATTGATCGTGATACTTTCACCTCCATGTGCCCATGGAAACGATCCTTGACGCCAAAGAATGGCTCCGGGCCAACGACCCAGAATAGCGGTCAACGTGCTCACAGCTTCTGTTTCCCAAAATGAGATGGGAACCAAAGGCGTGAAACTGAGGAGTTGGCCCAGCGCTATCTGTGTTACTTCACGGGAGTCCCTGCGCGTGTTTATCTGTGTGTAGGAGGGAGAGGACTACCTGCTGGGCTTTGGTTAATGCATCAACTTGCATAAGATATTTTCCTTCTTGTCCGACACGGAAACTCACAGAATTAAGGGAGGGACATTAAAGATATTCAAATCTGCTATTTCCCATTCTCTCTTTTATTTATGCACACCTTGGGAATTTTGCTATAATCTTGAACTATTATTTACTTAACACTGTTTTAAAAACGGACTCACTGTTTTTTACTTGAATACATTTACTTGAAAAGAAAGTATATTATGACTAAAAATAGAAAAGCAGTATCACTTGTGAAAAAACAGAGCGACCATAAAACTAAATACGAGACTGAAAACAAAACCACATTGCTGGATTCTAGCTGGCTACTTTTGCTTGTCGGAGATTCTGAAACGGAGGTTCTTAACGCTGTTACTTAAAAATGCCAAGTAGCAGGAGTTGGAGAGGTGTGAGATACCTGCTCCCCCCAAACTAAAAGTTCCCCCTTGACAACTCAGTCACAAGCAATGAAATGCAACTGAAAAGGTAGTGAGTCTCTCATTATGTGGTTCAATATTATTTATTGCCATGGCCATGTACCAACCAAAGTCGTCACGGATCTGCTACACTTCGGGAAACATGGTTCTAATCCCACCCCATCTTACTTTAGAATAATCTGAGCATCACCAAGTTTAACCGACTTGCCCCGACGATCTGTCCTACACATGGTTAAAGGGAAACCTTTGAACCAGGACTAGTTTGAAAACCACTGCAGCTGTATACATCAAAATTGTCTAATCTGAGTGAAAAAGAGAATGATCAAATATTTACTTTAGATTCACCCTCTGTCCTTAAAAAGGCCATGTCAAATGGGCAAATCTGTCTACTGGGTCACATGTAAGCAATTCTCACCAACAGGAAGACGAAATTTGAAGCGTCTCTTTTCATGAAACCACAGTTAACCATAAACAGAATTAATCATTCAAAAGCAGAAAAGAGCAGATCACTTCCCTCTATTGAGTAAAAAAATGTTAAAAAAAAAAAGTCTTCATGTGGAGAAAGAACTGCAATGACCTGAACGGCCCAGAATATATGGTTACACCACTGACAATTTAGGGACATGCTATGAAAGAAAGGCACACCCCTCCTGCTTGTAAAAACCCACACTTTCAATTCTTAATTAGTTAACTAGTCATCTGGTTACAATGCTTGCTCTCCTCTTTAAAGGAGAAAGCATTATTTAAATGTGTTTTCTGAAGTCTGAAATAAACAATAGGAAAGGGAACTGTGACTGTCTTTCTAGGGAGTTGCTTCAGTTTTTAAGCTTTGGCTCTACATATTCAAATTCACTTTTGAGGCTCTTGATGTATTCCTTTTATTCAAATGTGGGAAGATAAAGACTAAAAAAGTACTCACTCATTTCCTCAGGGACTGAGCTTGTGGGTGGGGGCAGTTGGTAAAAAGCTGGGGTCCAGCTCTCTGAAGGGGTTTTAAATTTCTCCTTTCAACTTAAAGTTGTGTTTTTCTTTAAATCACAATCGGAGTTAAGCAGACAATGCGATTCTGTAGGATCACTATTTTTAAAAACCAGATACTTGAGAATTAATTTCTAGTTTGCAAATCTAAACCCCCCAAGCGTGATGATCTTTTAAAAGCGTATTTACAAATTTCCCTTTAGGATCAATTTGAGTTCAAAGACGATGAATGCCTACTTATAGTGCCCTGTATCTGGGTTCAGAAAAAAGGACGGCCTTCGAGTCATACTTTCGGGTATAAGGGGTGACCTTGCCAAGTTGGACTGGAAACGACAAAAACACAAATGTTCACAGCTGCAAATCGGGACATGTAACTTCTACTACAGTGTAAGATGAAAAACTTACATACTCATTTACTAAGAAATGATGCTGAAAATTCAAGAGACTCTCAAAGTGTGTGCTGGACTTGAACTGCCCAGGGAATCTCAATCATCTAACAGGCTCAGGCAACCAGCATCGCACGTCCTTCAACTAACAAAACCTGGACTTGAACTTTTAAATTTTAGTGCTCCCCAGTTACCTCAAATAGCTAGTAGTGCCAGGCACAGAGGCGAACCCAGTGCATAATGAGATTCTGCTTTTCGGTAACCCTCCCCAGAAGGTGTCCGACAGTTTCTTTTAGCTCTAATTAAGGAAGCTAAGACCTAAACTGCCAGACATTTTCGTTGGGGATCTCACTGATAATGAGCATTCTGATTACGAAAAAGGTAACAGTTCACAGAAAGTTCTAAGAAAAGTCTTACGAAGGCCCCTCTAGCCCCTTACCTCATTGTCATGTGGCGGCAGCTGGTGTAATAGCTGCTTGATTCGAAGTTTCTCTCCAGGACTGTTGACGTAGGGAACTTTCTCTTCTGGGAGACAGCTATAGTACTGGTGAACCTGAAGGATGGAAAGCACACAGGTAACTCGCCCATTACTCAAACCACCTGCCCACTCCCACATCCTGGGGAGATGATTCCCACAACAGGACACATCTGCTTCCCGCTGTCCCCGTCCTTCGTGAAACTCAACGGCATATGAGTTTCTCACTGCAAGCAGAGAAATTCATCCTTGAAGAAAGAGTCCCACAAATCACCCATGTCTTGGGGCTTTTCCTCTCTCTGTAAGGGACAAATAAAGCTAGCAAACTTTCCTAGAAAAAGAGATTTTGGCAAACATGCTGGTGAACCCGGAGGGTAGGGCTTTCTCGGCAGGCTCCCCCGAGAGCTGGCTTTACCATTTTCTCTGTGAGTCTCCAGCATGTAACCTGCCTTCCTAGCCAAAGCGATGTGTCAGCGCCTGCCCTGGCGCTGGAGTCAACACCAGTCTTTGGCGCGCGGAGAACTCTTGGGTCCCTCAGCCTCCACCTACATTAAAAGCCCTCTAGGTTTTAAGCTTTTTGTAAGAACAGGCAGCAGCTCAGATCGGTCCCCCCCCACCCCCCGAAAAAAAAAGTCACTGAATTTAGGATACAGAGCGTGTAATTAAAAACTGTCATTGACGTGACTTTTTTTGTACATCCTAGAATGCTCCTGTTTACAGATGTTAGGACACATTCTTACAATTTCTGAGGCTCATTCAACCCTAACGACTATTTGGGAAAGCACCAAACATCTAATTCTGCCTGAGAAAAGAAAACAGACATTCTAGCATCCAGCTGCATGTAAAACCAGGGGAAAAAACTGGCCGAAACAGAAGGTATGCTTTATATAGGAGAGGCCAAAAAAAAAATCCCACAAAGTCAGATGACATCATGGAAAATACTTTTCAACTGTCTCTCAGCATCATGACCAACTCTTGTGAAACAAGGCATTCATTCAACAAAATGGAGAAGACAGAAGACTTGGGGCTCTACATTCAACATATTGGTTAGGCTCCACAAACTTGGTCACATTCCCTTCAGTTTGGGGAGCCTTGGATATGACCACACGTTTTGGGAATGCTGGCGTGAAGAGCTGCGAAAGCTCTGTCTACTTTGATCTCCAGAAACGAAATCATAATTGTTAGAAGAGGGAGGAAGAAGGTTTTGTGATAACAAAGCCTTAATAAAAAAATGTGAAAGCTATCCTTGTTTTCGTAACAAATGATCGTAACCATTCAGCATCGTGTGTGTATCATCCTCTTGATCAAATCCCAAAGGTAAACATAAACAGACTTCTTGCTGTAGACCAGCCAGCTTTGGGGACCCAGGGCCCTGCGACCCCCTCCCTAGAGGCACCTGGCAGGAAGCCAAGTCTCAGGATGGGAAGCAATGGTTCCGGGTTTTGAAGGCAGCCCACAAGTTACTGGCACTCTCTCTGAGAAGAAATGCAAGCCCAGATCATGAGTTAGTTTGGGATGAGAAGCTGGCGATGAGCCCATCAGAGACTGGCACACCATTATGTCCTCGGGAGATTCGTGCCCCATATGCCTCACCAGGTAAGGGCCAGGTATATAAAGCAGCAGGCCCCGTCCCTGTATCTTGGGGAACGGGCTTTGCCTCCCAGGTCAAAAAATGACTGGTGGAAAAACCTTGGGGAAACATCACTTTGTCATTCTCACAGCTCCCATTATGGTTACAGAACATTAGGGACAAATGCTAATATAAAATGAATCACTATGTGGATAAACAACAAGGTCCTACTGTACAGCACAGGGAACTATATCCTGTGATAAGCCATGATGTAAAAGAAGGTGAAAAAGAATGGATATATATGTAAAACCGAATCACTGTGCTGTACAGTAGAAATTAACACAACATACATCGTAAATCAACCGTACTTCAATAAAATAAATTAAAAAAAATAAAATGCATCACTGTGGATGCTTGATCACAAAGAATCTGATTTCAGCTCCACTGACCTTCCTCTCAATCACCCCTCATCACTCACACACTCCTCTCTTCACTGCCCAGAGCAGTCATCTTCTGAACTGGTACCTTGAACAAGGAAGGTCTCTCCGCTACCATCCAAGGCTGACCCAGGCTGGAGTTTTCCCTGTACCTTCTCTGCAGCATGGCCGGGTAGCTCTGAACCCCCAGTCATGGCTCTGTCCTTTCCCATCCCCGTGTTCCTGAGCAAGTTGACAAAACCTCTCCGAATCCTCATCATATGATTGTGGTAATTAAACGAGAGTGGAGACAGAGCATTTGGCCCTCAATAACAATAAATAATATGAATACACAGCAATAAGTATATTGTCCAGCCTGGTATACTCCAAATGGGACAATCCACATCTTCCTGGCATTCCTTCCATTTTAAGAGGTAGGGCAACACTGTCGGCTTGTAGAGTGAGACCAAACCTGGGGAGGCCCCCACTTATAACTGGTCTAAGAAAGAAGGCTGCAAGGGATAAAATGCGATTTAAGCTAGCTTGGTTTCAGGGGAAAAAAAGGTAAATTATTATAAAGATGTAGTGTCTTCTCAAAAAACCCAGCAGTATGGTAGGGCCTCTTGAGGAAATGGAAACTTCCAATGGAAGGTGATTACTAAGGGATTTCCCATCTCCCTAAGCCTGGTGTCCTCCTACCTTTGCTCTATTCTTTCCTCTCTGCAGATCTGTTCCCCACAGGACTTGAGTTTACACAAGCCCCATTCAAGAGTCCACCCTAGACTGACTAGCTTTGCTCAATTCCACTTCCTTACAGAAGGCTCCTGTTTACCCCATCGTGGGCAAGGGCCACACCTGGAGATTGGAACGGAGAGGTTCCATGCCATTTTAAGACTGGAGGATAAAGGAGTCCCAACACATGACTGGACTAAGGGGGAGGCAGTGATGGAGAGCTCTAGAGATATTTAGGTGGTAAATAAGTACCTCGGTATGCTGATGTCCATCTTAAAGACTGAATCCTTAACTCAACAGAGGCAGTGACTACTCTTGTGGAACACCTTTCCTGGCTGGACATCTTGTGTTGCCTTTTTTAAAAAAAATTTTTATTTATTATTTTTGGCTGCGTTGGGTCCTCGTTGCTGCGCGCAGGCTTTGTCTAGTTGCGGCGAGCGGGGTCTACTCTTTGTTGCGGTGCGCGGGCTTCTCATTGTGGTGGCTTCTCTAGTTGTGGTGCGTGGGCTCTAGGCATTCGGGCTTCAGTCGATCTGCTTTTTTTTAAAAAGCCATGACTGTGGTATCAGATACATATGGAACCTGATCCAGCTCTGCTACTCTCTGGCTATATTTATGATTGGAACAGGTTATTTAACTTGGTGAAGTCATTTTTCTTCATCTATAAAATGAAGATAGTAATGGTTCCTACCTTATAGGGCAACTGTTCCAGAACCTGGTATTTCAAGAACCCGGTATTACATATAATTACTTTTTCTTTTTTTTTAAATAAATTTACTTTATTTCTTTTTGGCTGCATTTGGTCTTTGTTGCTGTGTGCGGGCTTTCTCTAGCTGCGGCAAGCGGGGGCTACTCTTCCTTGAGCGGGCTTCTCATTGTGGTGGCTTCTCTTCTTGTGGAGCATGGGCTCTAGGTGTGCAGGCTTCAGTAGTTGTGGCACATGGACTCAGTAGTTGTGGCTCGCGGGCTCTAGAGCGCAGGCTCAGTAGTTGTGGCGCACGGGCTTAGTTGCTCCGTGGCATGTGGGATCTTCCTGGACCAGGGCTCGAACCCGTGTCCCCTGCAGTGGCAGGTGGATTCTTAACCACTGAGCCACCAGGGAAGTCCCACATCTTGTGTTGCCTTCTATAACTGCAGCCTACTCATCACCACCACTGAAAACGCATCTTTTCTACCAGTATTCCCATAATTCCTTCAATATAAAATGTGCTAACATAATTTCTCACAAGGCAACCAATAATTTGGCAGATGACTTAAAAACTTACCTGCTAAAATACTCCGTTTATCAAACCAAATCAGCTAATTATTAATTAACAACCTACCAAATCACCCCCATATCACCTGGTAGGTGATCTGACTTGCTGTGAGGCAGAAGAGTTGGTCCTTTACCACGTCCAATTCTCTTCAAAGCCTGTTCAAGTCCAGGAGTAAAAATAACCCCCCTTCATGGTGGCTGCTGTGTCTCCTCCTGGTGTTTAGAAGCTGGACTTTGCAAGCTCTTCATTGAGCAAAGGGGATTAGCAGACAGATGGGAATGAGGGAGAAACGGCTCTCTTTCCTAATCCGTCTCTGGCTGAACGTGGAAATGCCACATGCACAGAAATGGTTTGGCATCTTCCATAATAAAACTACTGTATAGCTCAGAACAAACACCAATCATACCAATAGTAAGGGGAAAATATTTAGTATACTTTCTGGCACTACAAAAGCGAAAATTGGCACCACCTGTGAAAACCCTGCAGCTTGCTCATTTTAGCCCAAACACATTTCACTTGTTATTTTTATTATTTATTTATTTTTTTTGCGGTAAGCAGGCCTCTCACTGTTGTGGCCTCTCCCGTTGCGGAGCAGAGGCTCCGGACGCGCAGGCTCAGCGGCCATGGCTCACGGGCCCAGCAGCTCCGCGGCATGTGGGATCTTCCCGGACCGGGGCACGAACCCGTGTCCCCTGCATCGGCAGGCAGACTCTTAACCACTGAGCCACCAGGGAAGCCCTCACTTGTTAATTTTTACAAGTAAATAGTCAAATCCAATAGAACTTTGTCAGTGATGATCATTACCCAGCTATTATCCGGCAGGTCTGTGGAACGTGCTAGGAACTTCGCTCCATTTACAGATTCCCAGGTAGAGGTGCCCTGTGATTGTGTGCTGGGTGTAGCCACACGAGGTACATTTCCTCCAAACAAAAGCATCCTGAACACAATAAACTGGCTTAGGAAAATGAAATAGCTGAAGGCCTTTATTTAAAGTGTGACTCCCCACAGCGAGGTTTGGCAATAACGTCAGTCTGTGTCAGATGGACTGTAAGAGCTTTAGTCAGTGTGCAAATAAAGTCTGCAAAGCAAGACCTCGCCCAGCTGGAAAGACTGGGTTTGTCAGAAGGAACTGCACATTTGGCAGCACTTCTGCCTGAGCAGAGATCGAAGCCAGGGAGTCAATGGCTCCTCGTTGGAGAGAAACGTGCTTTACTTAGAGCGGTGGTTCTCAAATGTTAGCTTCCACCAGAACCACCTGGAAGGCTTGCTAAAATACACATTTCTAATTCAGGGGGCCTTGGGGGGCGAGGGCGATCATTTGCATTTCTAACCATTTCTCAGGGGATGCCCCTGCTGTTGGTTCAAGGGAACCCATTTTAAGAGTTTTAGAGTCACCCAAGTGTTTTCCTTCAACAGCCAACCCATGGGATTGCCAGGCACCCCAGGAGACCCAGAGGACGCAAAAGAACTTGTTCCATTTCGCTCAATTTTGTACGCGTCTCCTTCTACACCTACACATATCCTTAAGCAAGGAGATTCCACCAGTTCCTACAACAATGAGAAATCCTAATGGCAAAGTGCTCAAATTTTGGGTGGTACGTTTTCCATATCAAAAGCATTCCTATTTTCTTCGAGCGGGAACCCAACAAAGAAGTCAGAATTTGGGGGCTGAATTTAGAACCAACTGTCCTTCACAGTGCAAATGAAGGAAGGGATCAAGGAACATATTCTTTTTTGTGGAGTTGCTCTTATGCCTGAAGTGTTTTTATATACAGTGGCTTGTGAACCCTCCCCACAGCCTGGAGGTGGTACATTACACTCATCAGATTTAGAGTCACACAACTAAAACATGGCAGGGCCACTTCTGAGCTTGGCTTCCTCATCGTCTCCCTCTGTTTTGCATGGATTCTTGGGCTTCTTTATCAAGGAAAAAAAAAAAAAAAAAGACGAGCAAATGGATGGAAAAGAAGACAAAAAGATATAGTAAATTCCTAATATGTCTGCATGATTGACCACAGAAATGATGAACATGCTTTCCTTTGGTGTTCTCCATAACATAACCAACATATGGTTCAAAATGAACTGACAGTAAGTAAAGTGATGTACTCCAAGTTAAACAGTCTTTCCACAACACCATGGTATGATGGTGTAAGGGGGTTCTGGCAGAGATGGCTGACCGATCATGTCCATTTTCTTTTCTTCCTTAATTAGAATACCATCATTTTACTTAGAGCATCAATATGCCCAGCTAAGGACAGTATTTCTGTACCTCTGGAGTAGCTACATGTGGCCATCGGAATAAATTCTGGCCAATGACATGTAAAGATGTGACTTCTGGGAGAGCTCTTTTAAAGGAGGCCAAGTAGTTGACAAAGGTCTTTTTGCCCAAGTTCCCCTTCCTTCCTGCTTCCTGGATGCAATGTACACTCAACAGCAGGAGGTCCAGCAGCCATCTTATACCATGAAGTAACCTTAAGAATGGGAGTTTTTGAATATACCATAGAGCCATCATACTAGCCCTGGGTTGCCTATCACTGAACTTCTTTAAGCAATAAGAGAAATAAAGTAGTTCTTTATTTACATTTCAGTTACTTGGAAGTGAATGCAATTCCTAATGATAGAGCAATAGTTCTCAAATGTTAGCACACTACAGAATCATTTGAGGCCCTTATTGAACATTATTCCCATTTTTATCCCTCTGGGTCTGAAACAAGAGCCCAGGATTCTGCATTCTTATTAAAAACCTCACACCCAACCAGGAGAAACACTGCTTTAAGGGGAAAGCAAATGTGACTTTACAAGGTAAAGGTAAAAACTCCCGGAGTGTAATCACTGATGTGGGCTGACACATTTGGAAGGTTTTATAAAAGCCCATCTTAACTCAGAGACTAACTAGAAGATCGAGCCTTTATTTCACATTCTCCCTCTCCCACAGTTTAAGAAGCTTGGAACCTTGGTTAATCTACCTCAATCTGGGGAGGCAATATCTAGCATATGCCTGAGGTCTCAGAAGGCAGGTGCTACAGAGAATGGAGAGATGTTGCGTGAACTGGAGGCACATGGTGGTTTTTATGAAAAGTGCACACTAGTTCCCAAATGGGGACCTGGAGAATAATCAGGTAGTATTGTACCTATGAGCACGGGGTGACAGGCTGCTTCTGAGGGCCCGTTCATTCATATGGCTCCCACCTGCCCGAATTTCATTACCCAAGCAATAGGAGAAAAGTGTTGCTAAGTATCGTCTAAGAGGGAAAATCATACCGAGTTTGGCTCCTTCCCTTTTCTCCTGCAGACGCGCATTTTAAGTTTAATTGGTTTACTCAGGAAGTAATTTAGGAAATAACAGTCTAAAACCTAATGCCTAACCAATGTCTGCATCGTGCTTAAACTCTCATAGGATTAGGATCAAAAATCAACAATAAAAGCCCATTTGGGGTATTTTCAAAGAATATTTCAAAGACCGCTTCTTTTCTTTTCTGCTCACAGCCGATGTCTGATTCAACAGCAAACCATGTGAGATTTAGGTTCAAAATATACCCAGAATCCAGTCACTTTCCCCCATACCCTCACAACCAGTCCAGCCTTGACTAAGTGCTCACTGGAATTATTGCCACAGCTGCTTCTGGACCCTGGCTTTCACCTTTGTGCCCTTTGCAGGTGATTATTCAGCAAGAACAACCCCACGTGAAGATAAATCAGGTCCCATCACTCACTGCTCTTCTCAAAACCCTTCATGACTTCCCATCACCCTGTGATTCAAAGCCAAAGTCCTCACTATAGGATCATGATCTGGCTTCCTGAAGAGCTGGCTGATCGTATCACTTGCTACATTCTTCCCGTTCAGTCCTGCTCACAATGGCCTCCTTGCTATTCCTCTCACCTCAGTGCCTTTGCACTAGCCATCCTCTGCTGCAAACATTCTTCCCCCAGATATTTACAGGATGCCTATTCTCACTTCTTCCAGTCTTTGCTCAAAAGTCACCTTAAAAGAGAGGTAGGTCTTCCCTGATCCCAATATATCAGTACCTCCACCTCTTACTCTTTAGACCAACGCTTCTCAACTGGGGTTAATGTTGCCCCCCAAGGGATATTCGGCAATGTCTGGATACATTTTCGGTTGTCACAGCTGGGGTGTGCGTGCGTGTGTGTGTGTGTGTGTGTATGTGCGTGCGCACGTGTGCTACTGACATAAAGTGGGTCGCCAGGGATGCTGCTAAACCTCCTACAATGCATAGGGTGGTTTCCACAGTAAAGAATGATCTGGATCAAAATGTCACTAGTGCTGAAAATGGTAAACCCTTAACCTGCTTTTCTACAAATAATTTACCAGTTGCTGATACATAATCTACTTGTTCATTGTCTCTCTTTTCCCTCTAGAATGTGAATGCCCGGTGCTTTGCGCACCATCTATCCCCAGAAAAAGGTGTCACACACAGTAGGTGCTCAACAAATGTTTGCTGAATGAATGCGTGCTGTGTTCAGATCTCATCTCTCTGCCTTTCTGGTTTATCAGTGGATGTGAACAGGGACATGCAGCAACAGAACACAGGTGAGGTTTCAGAAGGAACCAGAGTAAAGCTCACAGAGCTTCCCTTTCACGCCACCCAAGCACTTGCTTTTTCACCAGACATCACTGATGTGGGATGCATGATGGACACGCTAAGAAAAGGATGAATAAAATAACTGTCAATGTACTGTTTCTTTAAGAGGAAGGGACAAAAGCAACACACCCCTTTTGATTTGAAGCCAGAGAACTTCTTTCAAGTTGAGTCAACTCTGTTCAAAGAAATTAAAGAAAGTAATCACGTTACGTCCTAAGCAAGTACTGTGACTCAAAATCAGGTGAGCTGTTCTGCAGCTATGCCTGTCTGCACTCACACGCTCGCTCCCTTTCCAATCCTTTTCGTTACAACTTTTTTTAATTTAGAATATTAAACTTCAATGTCTAGTTAGAAAATACTTTCCATTTAGTTTGGAGCATTATCTGACAGCTATTTATTTTATCCTATCTTAAAGAAGAGGTCTTAGAAACGGAAGAACTGGGAGTTTCAATACTCTCCCTTTAAGGTGCAATTACAAGACTGCCCCACCTCAATTTTACCAAAACACTTTGCAGAATGTCTACACATTTGCGTATATGCTACTAAAAATTTCCCAACAGTTGCTTACTTTTTGGATAACAGTTTCAATATTGCCTTTAGACAAAATACACACGTACATGTGTATGAAAAAGCAGGGTAGCAGTTTCTTAGAGTGGCTAAGTGTTGACTCTGGAGTCACACTGTTTGGGTCTGAATAATGGACTGAACACTTCCCATGTGTACACAGTTGGGCAATTTTTTTTTTTTATCTCTTATAGAGTCAATGTTCCTATCTGTAAAATGGGGGCAATAATATTTACTTTGAAATATTGCTATGAGGCTCAAATGTTATACAGGCACACATCATTTTAGTGAGCTTTGCTTTACTGTGCTTTGAAGATATGGTGTTTTCTACAAATTGAAGGTTTGTGGCAATCTTGCGACAGGCAAGTCCATCAGCACCATTTTTCCAATAGTATTCTCTCACTTTGTGCCTCTGTGTCACATTCTCTGGTAATTCTCCCAATATTCCAAACTTTTTCAGTGTTATTTTATTAGTTATAATAATCTGTGATCAGTGATTTTTTTTTTTTCCAAGAAAGCAAATCGAGGATTTATTAAGTGATAGTATGTTCTCAGGGGAGAATGGGCATATTCGGGTGAGTAGCTGCTGTGATCAGTTACTACTGTAATTGCTTTGGGGCACCACGAAGCACGCCCATTTATCGAACTTAATTGATAAATGTTGTGTGTGTTCTGACTGTTCCACCAACCAACCATTCCCCCATCTCTCCCTTTCAGCTTGGGCTTCCCTATTCCCAGAAACACAACAATATTGTCATTAGGCCAATGAACAATCCTACGATGGCCTCTAAGTGTTCAAGTGAAAGGAAGAGTTACACATCTCTCACTTTAAATCAAAAGCTAGAAATGATTAAACTTCGTGAAAAAGGCGTGTCGAAGGCTGAGATAGGCAGAAATCTAGGCCTCTTTCTCCGAACAGTTAGCCAAGTTGTGACTGCAAAGAAAAAATTCTCGAAGGAAATTAAAAGTGCTGCTCCAGTGAACACACAAATGATAAGAGAGCAAAACAGCCTTATTGCTGATGTGGAGAAAGTGTTAGTGGTCTGGATAGAAGATCAAACCAGCCACAACATTCCCTTAAGCCAAAGCCTAACCCAGAGCAAGATCCTAACTCGCTTCTATTCTATGAAGGCTGAGAGAGGTGAGGAAGCTACAGAAGAAAAGTTTGAAGCTATCAGAGGTTGATTCATGAGGTTTAAGGAAAGAAGCCTTCTCCATAACATAAAAGTGCAAGGAGAAGCAGCAAGAGGTGATGTAGAAGCTGCACAAGTTATCCAGAAGATCTAGCTAAGATAATTCGTGAAGGTGGCTACGCTAAACCACAGCTTTTCAGTGTAGACAAAACAGCCACACATTGGTAGAATATGCCATCTAGGACTTTCATAGCTACAGAAGAGAAGTCAATGTCTGGCTTCAAAGCTTCAAAGGACAGGCTGACTCTCTTGTTAGGGGCTAGAGCGGCTGGTGACCTTAAGCTGAAGTCAATGTTCATTCACCATTCCGAAACCCTAGGGCCCTTAAGAGTGATGCCGAATCTACTCTGCCTGCGCTCTATAAAGGGAACAACAAAGCCTGGATGGCAGCACATCTGTTTACGACAGGGTTTACTGAATATTTTAAGCCACTGTTGAGACCTACTGCTCAGAAAAAAAGATTCCTTTTAAAGTATTACTGCTCACTGACGGTGCACCTGGTCACCCAAGAGCTCTGATGAAGATGTACAATGAGATTCATACTGTTTTCATGCCTGTTAACAAAGATCCATTCTGCAGCCCACAGATCAAGGAGCCATTTGGACTTTCAACTCTTATTATTTAAGGAATACATTTCAGAAGGCTATAGCTGGGAAAGAAAGTGATTCCCCTGGTGGATCTGGGCAAAGTCCATTGAAAACCTTCTGGAAAGGATTCACCATTCTAGATGCCAGGAAGAACATCCATGATCATGAGAAGACGTCAAAATATCAACATTCACAGGAGTTTGGAAGAAGTTAATTCCAACCCTCATGGATGACATTGAGGGGTTCACGACTTCAGTGGGGGAAGTAACTGCACGTGTGGTGGAAATAACAAGGGAACTAGAATTAGGAGTGGAGCCTGAAGATGAGAATGATTTGCTGCAATCCCATGACAGAACTTTAATAGATGAGCTGTTGCTTCTTATAGATAAGCAAAGAAAGTGGTTTCTCGAGATATCATCTACTCCTGGTAAAGATGCTATGAAGACTGTTGACATGACAACAAACGATTTAGAACAGTACGTAAACTTACTTGATAAAGCATTGGCGGGGGCGTTGAGAAGACTGACTGCAATTTTCAAAGAAGTTCTGCTGTGGGGAAAATGCCATCAAACAGCATTGCCGTGCTAGAGAGAAACTGTTCATGAAAGGAAGAGTCAATCAGTGCAGCAAACTTCACTGCTGTTTAATTTTAAGAAACTGCCACAGCCGCCCCAACTTCAGCAACCAGCACCCTGATCAGTCAGCAGCATCACTATCAAGGCAAGACCCTCCAGCAAAAACATTACAGGGCTTCCCTGGTGGCGCAGTGGTTGAGAGTCCGCCTGCCGATGCAGGGGACACGGGTTCGTGCCCCGGTCCGGGAGGATCCCATATGCCGCGGAGCGGCTGGGCCCGTGGGCCACGGCCGCTGAGCCTGCGCGTCCAGAGCCTGTGCTCCGCAACGGGAGAGGCCACAGCGGTGAGAGGCCCGCGTACCGCAAAAAAAAAAAAAAAAAAAAAAAATTACAGCTTGTTGAGGGCTCAGATGATGGTTAGCATTTTTAAGCAATAATGTGTTTTTCAATTAAGGTATGTACATTTTTTTGACATAATGCTGTTGCACACTTAATAGACTACAGTATAGTATAAATATAACTTTTACATGCACTGGGAAACCACAAAATTTGTGACTTTATTGCAATACCTGCTTTACTGTGGTGGTCTGGAACTGATACTGCAAACCTCTGAGGTCTGCCTGTAATGTAACTAGCAAAAAGGCACACAGTGAAGGATCTATATTTCTTGGCTTCAAAGCAATCTAATCCATAAGTCATAAATGTCTGTTTTATGGACCGAACTGTGCTGCCCGTCTCCCCATTCACACGCTGAAACCGTAAGCCCTAAAGTGATTGTATTTGGAGAAAGAGCCTTTCAGGAGGTATTAAGGTTACATGAGGTGACAAGATTGGGGCTGTAATCAGAAAGGACTGATATCCTTGTAAGAAGAGGAAGAGACACTAGGAGTGCTCATGCACAGAGGAAAGGCCATGTGAAGACACAGCAAGAAGGTGGCCGAATGCAAGTCAAGAGAGGTCTCACCAGAAACCAACCCTGCCTGCACCTTGACCTTGGACCTCCAGCTTCCAAAACTGTGAAGAAAAAAATTTCTGTTGTTGAAGCCACCCAGTCTGTGGTATTCTGTTAAGGCAGCCTGAGCAGGCTAACAGTCTACCACATGCAAGGAACCCTGGGGTACTTGTGTGGAAAGGACACACACACGCATAAGAAACTACCCCTGGTTGAAGGAAGTTATATTTCAATAGACTGTATAAGACAAGTAGGCAAATGACTATAATGCAGAAGCCATTAGAGGCAGAGAAAAACACTTCAGAGTTTCAAAAAACAATAAATCAATCCTACATCTGTAGCATTTGCCAATTTCCATGGCATAAATAATCCTACTAGGGCTGATTTCAAGCTACCAATGTGACATCACTGCATGTGGGATAGGGAAGAGATGCATACAATTATACAGTATTTCTACTGTATGGATCTACTAAACGAAAGAACCTCAAGAGCCCAGATGACAGTAAAATAGGGGAAAGTAATCATGAAGTGATGAGGTTTGAGTATTTATTACCTTTGTTTTTTCGCGGTACGCGGGCCTCTCACTGTTGTGGCCTCTCCCGCTGTGGAGCACAGGCTCCGGACGCGCAGGCTCAGCGGCCATGGCTCACGGGCCCAGCCGCTCCGCGGCATGTGGGATCCTCCTGGACCAGGGCACGAACCCGTGTCCCCTACAGCAGCAGGCGGACTCTCAACCACTGCGCCACCAGGGAAGCCCATACCTTTGTTTTTAATATAGTTTAATTATAAGTTTATATAATTAAGTTTTAAGAATGGCTGAATTTAACTGGCTTACAAAATACCTGAAAACGGACCAACTGGATCTTGTGAAACTGTGTAAGCCAGTTCCAGTACATCATTGTTGGAAACTTGTAAGTCCGCTTCTTGGGCAAACTCTCTTTAAAAAGGTAAGAAGACAAGAGCAGTAGAGAGCTCTAAACATCATTACTCCATTCCACCCTCCCCCCACTATTATTACTAAGTATAGATTCACAATGTCATGTGGAAAAAAAGTTTTGAAAAAAAGTTTAGAGAGCAGCAACTGAAGATATCCTAGGACAAATTCAACTTTTAAACTAAAAAGTGACGCATAATGACACATGCTGTAATTCCAAGAAAAATTCATTCTTACATAGACTGGAGCTTGCTTTCACAGAACACTGCTGGAAAGCCATTTTAAAATACAGGTGATCTTTGTTTGGAATCAGTTCATTTTAAGGCAGTTTCATTTCTTCACATTAAAATAACAAGGTTGTGAACCCACGGAAAAATATGAAAACTAAGGGGCTCATTTATACATTATGAAGTAGGTGTTTCTGACCTCCAAGGCTACTTTCAGCCTCAGTTACGCTGCTTGCCTCATTAAGTTTCAAATGTATCACGGATACAATTGTAAGAATTTAGTCTTCCCTGTTCTGAGAAACCAAATGATCAGCTAAGGTAAAACACTGGCCTATAGGTTCAAGGTTAGATAATGTTTACAAAACTCTAAATGTCCTATATTATGCCATTTTAGAGGAACAGGGAGGAAGGAAGGTTTGGTTAGCATGAGCTAGATTATGCCACAGTAACAAACACCACCAAAATATCACTGGCTTTGCACCAAAGTTGATTTTTTTTTTTTTTTGCTGCAGTACATGGGCCTCTCACTGTTGTGGCCTCTCCCGTTGCAGAGTGCAGGCTCAGTAATTGTGGCTCACGGGCCCAGTTGCTCCATGGCATGTGGG
Source organism: Phocoena phocoena (assembly GCF_963924675.1). Lineage (NCBI taxonomy): Eukaryota > Metazoa > Chordata > Mammalia > Artiodactyla > Phocoenidae > Phocoena > Phocoena phocoena. The sequence continues at coordinate 25,758,241 of NC_089228.1, read as the reverse complement.
ATCTTCCCGGACCGGGGCAGGAACCCGTGTCCCCTGCATCAGCAGGCGGACTCTCAATCACTGCGCCACCAGGGAAGCCCCAAAGTTGATTTTTAATTAAGAAATTAAAAAAATCTTTTTCTTAACTGTGGTAAAACATATATAACATAAGATGTGTTATTTTAACCATTTTAAAGTATACTATTCAGTGGCATTAATTATAATCACAAAGTTGTACAACCATTTCCACGATCTATTTTCTAAAACTTTTTCATCATACGAAACAGAGACTCTCTACCTATTTAAGCAATAATTCCCCATTTCTCCCTCCTCCCACCCCTGGTAGCCTCTAATCCGCTTTCTGTCTCTGTGAATTCACCGAGTCTAGCTATTTCATCCCAGTGGAAGCATACAATGTTTTTCTTTTTGTGTCTGGCTTATTTCACTTGGCAAAAGGTTTTCAAGGTTCATTCATGTGGTAGCATCTATCAGAGCTTCATGACATTTTATGGCTAAATAACATTCAAAATTTTTGCCCCCCTGAAGGAAACCATCAATTAAACAAAAAAACAACCTACTGAATGGGAGAAAATATTTGCAAATGATGTGACTGGCAAGGGGTTAATATCCAAAATATACAAACCGCCTATACAACTCAATATTGAAAAAACAACCCAATCAAAAAGTTGGCAACAGACCTAAACAGACATTTTCCAAAGAAGACATACAAGTACATGAAAAGATGCTCAACGTCACTAATTAACAGGGAAACGCAAATCAGAACCACAATGAAGGATCAACTCACACTGGTCAGAATGGCCATCATCAAAAAGTCTACAATAATAAATGCTAGAGAGGATGTAGAGAAAAGGGAACCTTCCTACACTCTTGGTGAGAATGTAAATTGGGGCAGCCACTATGGAAAACAGTATAGAGGTTCCTTAAAAAACTAAAAGTAGAGCTACCATGTGATCCAGCAATCCCACTCCTGGGAAAAGATGAAAACTCTACTTCAAAAAAGATACATGCACCCCGATGTTCATAGTGGCACTATTTATAATAGTCAAGACACAGAAACGACCCAAATGCCCATCAACAGACAACTGGCTTGAAAAGATGTGGTATACATATACAATAGAATATTACTCAGCCATAGAAAAGAATGAAATATTGCCATCTGCAGCAGTGTGGATGGACCTAGAGAATATTATACTTAGTGAAGTCAGACAGAGAAAGACAAATACTATGTGACATCACTTATATGTGGAATCTAAAAAATAATATAAATGAACCTATATACAAAACAGAGACAGACCCACCGACATAGAAAACAAACTTATGGTTACCAAAGGGGAGAAGAGAAGGGAGGAGGGGCCAATTAGGACTATGGGATTAACAGATGCCCACTATCATATGTGAAATAGATAAGCAACAAGGATTTACTGTATAGCACAGGGAGTTATTCAAGATCTTGTAATAACCTATAATGGAATGTAATCTGAAAAAATATATAACTGAATCACTTCGCTGTACACCTGAAACTAACACAATACTGTAAGTCAACTATACTTCAACTTAAAAAAATATTGCCCCTCTGCACCTGTCTGGGAATGACTGTGAAAGTGACACGAATATTGACGTTGGCATTACAAACAAATTTTGAGAGACAGGTGAACGTGCAGATAATGAGGAATGACTAGATTACGACCTATCTGACCTGCTCAGGAGAAAGGGGCTGAGCCAGGATTTAAACTGAGGTCTGACTTCAAAGCTCATTTTCTTACCGCTTCACCCCACTGTCTCCCTAAACCACTCACAGGATTACACTCTGCCCTGAGCATCTGATGACTCCATACCCAGTGCAGTCACAGTTCATTCTTCAAGCCTGTGGTTCCTGTTAAAACCTAGAATAATAAACAGACTAGGGAGGCTGCTTCATCATGAAAGCCACATGAACCAAGTGGAATTCCAAAGACGATGGAAATCAACAGTATTATCTGCTAATGTGTCTGCTTTGAATATTATGTGCATAACGTTATGTAGTAAAGGTCATGTGAAGTGACTCAAGTTTGACAAACTTTTTTTCTTTGCGGTCTATGCAAGAGAAATGTTAATATGCCCACGTCCATCCCCGACAAAGGCCTTGTGGTCCTTGAAGTGAGTGCTCTGATTCCCCAGATTATACTGTTAAATTTTACTTTATTATTTTATTTCATGTATTTATTCATTTTGTGGTAAAATACACATAACACAAAATTTACCACTTTAACCATTTTTAAGTGGCATTAAGTACACTGTTGGGCAACCATGGCCACCAACCATTTCCAGAACGTTTTCATCTTCCCAAACTAAACCTCTGTACCCATCAAGTACTAACTCCCCACTTCCCCTCCCCCTGGGAGCCACCATTCTCCTTTCCATCTCTATGAATGTGACTAGGGTTCAGAGTGATTTTTATTACATGTTGGTGCCAAATGTTCTTTTGCAGTAACAATTCTCTGATACTATGGTGAAAATCAGTGGGGAAATAAAATGAATCAGGCAATGTATCGACACTTACATTTAAGTCCTTTTGTAAGCAACTTTCCTTCTGTTTTTAATAAAACAATTAAAGAGAGCAGGGGAAACTGTGGCCTCAGCCATCAGCATCTATAACAAATGAGAGTATCATACTGTGTTTCCACCAAGAAGACCCATGAAGTAAATCACTACTAATACCTGGGGAAGTAATTTCTTCTGAATTTTCAGCCTTGACTCAATATTTTACAAATCACAGAATTCCCATTACACAGCACCTCTTTCTAGCTCATGACAGTCTTCTGATTGCTCTTGGAGCAGCATGAGAAGCAACCAATGCTAGTCAATAATTTCAAGAGAAGAGAACTCAGTATCAACTAGGCCTAGACCCAAAGAAGCAGTTCCAGCAGGCATTCTTCAGCATTCTGACATCCCTGACACCTGGTCTAAAACAATGCTCATCCACGTGCTATCTTAGTCTCTTCCAAAATAAACAGATATTGTTTTGTGGTTAGCCGATGACAGTGCCCAGTTGTAGAAGCAACCTTCAGTCTTGGTCTCTGTTATAATTATCTCCTTTCCCTTTGTTGCCTATAGGATTCTTTACCGTTGTTTTACTTATTCTACTGATAGTTCACCTAAACCATTTTTGGAAACAGGAAATGAATCAAAAAGAAAAAAGGCTTAATTTTAAACATCCATTTTTTTTTTTTAGGGAGTTTCAGGATCGGTTCTTACCTATGTTAAATGAAAGAAGTAAAGCTGTAAACAACAGACATAAAATGATCTTAAAATTGTTGGTATAAAATTACCAGTATTCAACACCCATTTATGATAAAAATTATCCAGAAAGTGGGCATAGAGGGAACATACCTCAACCTAACAAAGGCCATATATGACAACCCACAGCTACCTTCATACTCAGTGGTGAAAAGCTAAGCACTTCCTCTAAGATCAGGAACAAGACAAGGATGCCCACTCTCACCACTTTTATTCAACAACGTTTTGGAAATCCTAGCCACGGCAATTGGAGAAGAAAAAGAAATAAAAAGAATGCAAATTGGAAAGGAAGAAGTAAAACTAACACTGTTTGACGATGACACGTTATTATACATAGCCCTAAAGATGCCACCAGAAAACTCCTAGAGCTAATCAATGAATGTGGTAAAGTTGCAGGATACTAAATTAATAGAAATCTGTTGCATCTCTATACACTAACAATGAAGTACCAGAAAGAGAAATTGAGGAAACAATCCCATTTACCATTGCATCAGAAGAATAAGATACCTAGGAATAAACCTACTTAGGGAGGCAAAAGACCTGGACTCCAGAAACTGGAAGACACTGACAAAAGAAATTGAAGACAACACAAACAGATGGAAAGATATACAGTATATACTGTGTACTTGGATTGGAAGAATCAAGATTGTCAAAATGACTATACTATCCAAGACAATCTACAGATTCAATGCAATCTCTATCAAAATACTAACAGCATTTTTCACAGAACTAGAACAAATAATTTTAAAATTTGTATGGAAACACAAAAGACTCCAAGTAGCCAAAACAATCTTGAGAAAGAAGTACAGAGCTGGAGGAATCATGCTCCCTGACTTCTGACAATACTACGAAACTACAGTAATCAGAACAGTATGGTACTGGCACAAAAACAGACCCATAGATCAATGGAACAGGAGAGAAAGTCCAGAAATAAACCGACACACTTATGGTCAATTAATCTATGACAAAGGAGGCAAGAACATACAATGGAGCAAAGACAGTCTCTTCAATCAGTGGTACTTGGGAAACTGGACAGCTACTTGCAAAAAAAACGGAAATTAGTACATCCTCTAACACCATATACAAAAATAAACTCAAAATGGCTTAAAGACTTAAATATTTAAGTCTTTAAGACATGACACCATAAAACTCCTACAACAGAACATAGGCAAAACATTCTCTGACATAAATTGTATCAATGTTTTCTCAGGTCAGTCTCCCAAGGCAACAGAAATAAAAGCAAATATAAACAAATGGGACCTAATTAAACGTAAAAGCTTTTGCACAGCAAAGGAAACCATCGACAAAACAAAAAGACAACCTACTGAATGGGAGATGATATTTGCAAATGATATGACTGATAAGTGATTAATATCCAACATATATATAAACAGTTCAGACAACTCAACATCAAAAAAACAAACAACCCAATTAAAAAATGGGTAGAAGAACTCAATAGACATTTTTCCAAGGAGGAAATCCATATGGCCAAAAAGCACATGAAAAGATGCTCAACATTGCTAATTATTAGGGAAATGCAAATCAAAACCACAGTGAACTATCACCTCACAGCTGTCAGAATGACTATCATCAAAAAGAACACAAATAACAAATACTGGCAGGGATGTGAAGAAAAGGGAACCCTTGTACACTGTTGGTGGCAATGTAAATTGGTGGGAAACAGTATGGAGGTTTCTCAAAAAACTAAAAACAGAACTACCATATGACCCAGCAATTCCATTTCTGAGTATATACGCAAAAAAAAATTCCCAAACACTCATTCAAAACGATATATGCACCCCCAATGTTCATAGGAGCATTATTTACAATTGCCAAGATATGGAAGCAACCTAAGTGTCCATCTACAGAGGAATGAATACAGAAGATGTGGTATATATACACAATGGAATACTACTTAGCCCTAAAAAGAATGAAATTTTGCCATTTGCAGCAACATGGATGGACTTGGAGGGCATTATGCTAAGTGAAATAAACCAGACAGAGAAAGACAAATATTGTATGATATCACTTGTATGTGGAATCTGAAAAATACAACAAACTAGTGCATATAACAAAAAAAGAAGCAGACTGACAGGTATACAGAGCAAGCTAGTGGTTACCAGTGGGGAGGGGCAACGTAGGGCCTGGGGAGGAGGGAGGCACAAACTACTGAGTGTAAGATAGGCTCAAGGATGTACTGTATAACAAGGGGAACAGAGCCAATATTTTTTAACAACTGTAAATACAGAGTAACATTGAAAACCTGTACAAAGAATTTAAAAAAAAAAAAAGATGAGAAAAATGAAACAATTACTAGTATTGATATGATTTTGGTTTAAGAGAAACTATCCAAAAATTTCCTTAAGCTTGAGCAAATATGAATTCAAGGTCAGGTAAGGTAGCTGTGAAATGCACTGAGACACAGGCTACTCATAGGGAAGGAAAAATCTTTCATAAGCAATCTAAGAAATGGTACTAAAATGTACATTATGTAAGGTCCCTGTTAAAGGTAGAAGGAAGTCATAAAGACTGATACTTGTTAAAAATGAATGAAGTGGAATGTGGAGAGGCTGTGGAGAAAAGAGAACCCTCCTACACTGTTGGTGGGAATGTAAGTTGGTACAGTCACTATGGAAAACAGTAAGGAGGTTCCTCAGAAAACTAAAATAGAATTACCATATGATCCAGCAATCCCATTCCTAGGAATATACCCCAACAAAACTATAATTCAAAAGATACATGCACTCCTATGTTCATAGAAGCACTATTCACAATAGCCAAAACACGGAAACAACCTAAATGTCCATGGACAGATGACTGGATAAAGAAGATGTGATACATAAATATAATGGAATATTACTCAGCCATAAAAAAGAATGAAATAATGCCATTTGCAGCCACATGGATGCAACTAGAGATTATCATACTATGTGAAGTAAGTCAGAAAGAGAAAGACAAATACCATATGATATCACTTATATGTGGAACCTAAAATATGGCACAAATGAACTTATCTGCAAAATAGAAACAGACTCATAGACACAGAGAACAGACTTGTGGTTGCCAAGGGGGATGGGGGGAGAGAGAGGGATGGACTGGTAGTTTGGGGTTGGTAGATGCAAACTATTAATAACACATTCAGAGTGGATAAACAACAAGGTCCTAATGTATAGCACAGGGAACTATACTCAATATCGTGTGATCATACTGGAAAAGAATATTTTTAAAAAATGCATACATGTGTGTAATTGAGTCACTTTGCTGTACGGCAGAGACTGGCACAACACTGTAAATCAACTATACTTCAATTTAAAAAGAAATGAATGAGGTGGGAAAGCAATGCATTAAATACAGCAAGTGAGAAGGCCCTGAGGCTGGAGGAAGCTCAGGGTACTTGAAGACTGGCAAGAGATGCGGTGTAGCTGGGTGTTAAGAAATGGCAAGTGGCCACCAGAAAATAGCAATGTATTTTTTTTTCACATCTTTATTGGAGTATAATTGCTTTACAATGCTGTGTCAGTTTCTGCTGTACAACAAAGTAAATCAGCTATATGTACACATATATCCCCATATCTCCTCCCTCTTGCGTCTCCCTCCCACCCTCCTTATCCCACCCCTCTAGGTGGTCACAAATCATCGAGTTGATCTCCCTGTGCTATGCGGCTGCTCCCCACTAGCTATCTATTTTACGTTTGGTAGTGTATATATGTCCATGCCACTCTCACTTTGTCCCAGCTTCCCCTTCCCCCGCTGTGTCCTCAAGTCCATTCTCTACGTCTGCATCTTTACTCCTGCCCTGCCACTAGGTTCATCAGTACCGTTTTTTTAGATTCCATATATATATATGCGTTAGCATATGGTATTTGTTTTTCTCTTAGAGATGTATTCTATAATTTTCCAACAAGTAAAGGAAAATGAAGGAAACGGAAAATATTAAAAAATCGAATTCAAGAAAATAGAAAAAAGCAGAGGAAAAACACACAGCAAACAGAAAACAACAAAAAAAAGTGGACGTAATAATTATCTCAGTTATCACAATAAATGTAAATATATCCATCAATCAGAAGATTATCAGTTTGGATTAAAAAGAAAAAAACAATATCCATGATATGCTGCCTACTTGAATCCGTAAGAAAAGGTTGAAATAAAAGAATGAAAAAGTACAGTCTTGCAATTATTCCCCTTCAAAAAGCCAGTATGCAATATTAATACTGAAGAAAACTTATATTTAAGTAAGTATAATTAGGATGGATTAAAAGTGATGTTACAATTGATTAACAGCTCCTTGGTCATTTCAAAATTATTAGTGACACAATTTGTTGATTGAGCTATCACTTCCCTACTTATATTCTTGGAAAATATTATTAATGCATCCGTTCATAAACTTTTTCAGAACCATAAAAATGATTTTCATGTTAAAATAAATTAAATGCAAAAAATTTTTAAGATGTTACAAAATAATAAAAGGAAAAAATCTATAAAAGTTGGAGTATATTCATAAACTTTTAGGCACCCAAAAATATAGCTTCAAAATATAAGCAAAACAGAAATACAAGAAGAAACAAATCTATAAACAATGTGAGAGATTTAAAAATATGTCTCTTAGCATCGATAGACCAAATAGACAAAAAATTATGAAGGCTATACAGTATATTATAACAATAGTAATTATTGTTCATTAATTCTAACACCTTTCTTCTAACAATTTGGAAACATTATTTTGTTTATTCTTATTTTAGAGTGGGAAGGAAAGAATTCACATCCTTATTTTCCAAATGGGGAACAGAAGCTAGAAAGTTCTAAGAAACTTGGTGAAGGTCACTTAGGTAACCACAGTCTGAAACTGAACTTTTCTGATTCACAACCCTTTCCTGAACTTGAATGCTTCCTTTTCTGTACATCTGCCTGTTCTACGGTCCCTAGGTATTTCTTCCTGGTACTGTAAGGGGAAGAGTGGTGAAATAAATTAACTCAGCTCTCTAAATTCTGGCTCTATATGACAATGTGCAAGTCATATACTTTCTCTGAGATTGTTTTCTTAAATATCACTTACAAGGTTTAGGTTTAATAATCTTTGAAGCCTTATTTCTATGGGTCTTGTCTCCCCCACCCCCGCTCCCTCCAATCACTGGACAAGAACTTCAGACTTAGTTCTCAATTTTTTTTCTTCTTCAGGTGTGCTTTTCCAAGAAAAGTATTTTCATACTAATTGGCCTTTCCAATCAGTAATTATATGTGGGCTTCCCTGGTGGCGCACTGGTTAAGAATCTGCCTGCCAATGCCGGGGACACAGGTTCGAGCCCTGGTCCTGCAAGATGCAACATGCCGTGGAGCAACTAAGCCCGTGTGCCACAACTACTGAAGCCTGCACACCTAGAGCCCGTGCTCCGCAACAAGAGAAGCCACCACAATGAGAAGCCCGCTCAAGGAAGAGTAGCCCCCGCTTGCCGCAGCTAGAGAAAGCCTGCACACAGCAACGAAGACCAAACGCAGCCAAAAAGAAATAAATAAAATTTATTAAAAGAAAAAGTAATTATATGTAATACCGGGTTCTTGAAATACCAGGTTCTGGAATAGTTGCCCTGTAAGGCAGGAACCGTTACTATCTTCATGTTATAGATGAAGAGAAATGACTTCACCGAGTTAAATAACCTGTTCCAATCATAAATATAGCCAGAGAGTAGCAGAGCTGGATCATGTTCCATATGTATCTGATACCACAGTCATGGCTTTTAATCATTATGCTTGGGAAAGACCACCCACTGACCGTATTTCAGCAGAGCTATTTCTCATGTCATATTCACCATCCAGATGAATTCTTGATTTCCACACAGCAGTGGGGTACAGGAGAGGATGGGTGCTTCAAAACCATGCACAAGTCCAACCTCAAATTTACTTTTACAGTTTGACTTGACCCTCTCCCTCAAACAATATGAACAGACTTGCCAAGTGGCTGACAAAATTAGTTGGCTGGCATTTCAACTCCTTTCTCTGCCTGTGTCTCTGTCCAAGGTTATGACGCTTGCAATGGTTTGCAAAATGATGGAAGAGGAGGAAGAGTAAAAGGGGCTTAAGTGTTCAAAATCTTGACCATCAAAACTCGGGAAATCATAACCTACCTCCTCCTCTCCACCTAACACTCAATGCCAGTGAACACGAGGATATCACCTCTTATTCCTAATACCCTTTGGCAAGAATCAGAAAGGAGGTTTCCTAGGACCCCAGGATTGCAGGGCAAGAATGAAAAGTCAACGTTGAGCTAGGCTAGTTAATGTTTACAGTCCCTCCTAGGTTGCTGCTAGACTTTTTGGTACCGTAATGGAAATTAGAAAAAGACACCCCCCTCCACCCCAACCACAAATTACGAAAAGCAAGCTCCCAGTCTCAGAAGAGAGAGCCCTGTACCACAACCAAGTAAATTGCAAGGTGTCCCAGGTTAAATAAAATGTCCTACTCTGGCTGGCAGTCACCAGAGCCCAGGTGAATATCAACCTTTAATCAACCCCTTGGCCAGGCACCTTTGTGCAGTATACAAACTGTACAACCGTACGTGGCAGCCCTGATCCCCTACCAAGCTGAGAGGTTATGAATTTATCCTTTTGCTTCAGGAAGTACAGGTTCAGAAATTACCTGAATAATGATATTCCCTTAGCACGATACGACCACTGAGTTTTTACCAGTCTTTCTAATTGCCATCGCAATAACTACCGCCACTACTCACCGAGTGCCAACTACCTGTTAGGCACCGTCCTAGAGCATTTACAGAGATGATGAAATGAGCCAGTCTGTGGAACTGATTTTTTAGTGCCGTCCATCTGGGTGTTGATGAATTTCTGTCCCAAATCTTCGTTTTCACCGCGCATAATTAATATTGAGCACTTCTTTCTGACAGTACTTGATCAGAGGGCTCAGTTACTTCCTAAGGCAACCATGAAACCTTAGGAAGACTCCGGCACTGGCATGCAAAGATGCTTGCCTTCCTGTTTGCTAAAGAGCAACTTCATTCATTCGCTTTACTGAGGTATTTGAAACATAATAAGCTTCACATATTTGAAGTATACAACTTGGTAAGTTTTGACATATACATATACCCACAAAAGCATCAGCATAATCAAGAGACCGAAATACCTATTACCTTCAAAAGCTTCCTCTGCCCTTCTGTCGTTCCTCCCTCCTACTCTCTCCCCATGCACCTCCCCATCCCCAAGTAACCACTCATCTGCTTTCTGTCACTACAGATTAGTTCAAATTTTCTAGAGTTGTATATAAACAGAATCAAACAGTATGTACTTTTACGGTCTGGCTTCTTTCACTCAGAATAATGATTTTTATTTTTTTTGCAGTACGCGGGACTCTCACTGTCGTGGCCTCTCCTGTTGCGGAGCACAGGCTCCGGACGCGCAGGCTCAGCGGCCATGGCTCATGGGCCTAGTTGCTCCGCGGCATGTGGGATCCTCCCAGACCGGGGCGTGAACCCGTGTCCCCTGCATCGGCAGGCGGACTCTCAACCACTGTGCCACCAGGGAAGCCCGAGAATAATGATTTTGAGATTCATGAATGTTGTAGTATATGTCAAGAGTTCATTCCTTTTTATTATAGAGTAGCATTCTACTCTATGATCCAACACCATCTGTTTACCCATTCATCTGTTGATGGACATTTGGGTTGTTTCAATTTTGGGCTATTAAAAAGAAAGCTAAGAGCTGCCATTTTTAAAGCTCCACGCTTAAGGCACTGTCTCATTTAATTCTCACAACCATGCTACAGTTGCATAATGACATTCTTATTTTTCCAATGATGACATGAAAGCTCATGGAAGTGGATGAACTTGGCCAATGTTTGTGAGCAACACAGCTAGGATGTGAACACAGAGTTAGTCAGTGTCAAAGCTTATACTCTTGGACACTACGAGCTCCGGGGGATAGGTACTTACAAGGTAGAAGCCATGGGACACCAGCACAAAGCCTGAAGTCTGTGTGGGTCTTCCTCAAAGAGGGACTGTCTGCACCTGCCTGTGAATAACCGCATGCTACACAAAGCACAACGGCAAGACAGGGCCTGGGCAGCTCCAGTTCTACACTGGACCTGGAAAACAGCCACAGCGAAATCACACCTAGACTAAGGGCTTGCGCTTAACGGGTACTTAATAAATAACTGCTGAATGAATCCATGGCTGAATGCCCTAGTGAATGAATGAACGGATGGACAAATAGATGGACAGGTGGACGAAGGTAGTCACTAGTTGCCTTGATGGTAGATTCATCCAACCATCCCATGAAACTGCTCAAAATGTCTCAGGAGTCAGAAGGCGGAGGGGATCGTCTTGATAGTAAATCAACTGTCGCAGCAGCCCACAGCGTAGGCTGCTCCGTCAGCAGAAAGGGTGTGCAGCTGTGAACGCCTACAGGATGTCGAAGTCCTGAGGCTCACTCCTCATCTCCAGGATCCCGGAGCACATTTACTATAAAGGTTGGAGCCATCTGCCTTGAAAGCTGGGAACTCCAATGGCAGGTCTCCCCTCCCACATCTGCAAATGGGCCTTGGCTTCTCCAGGCCTTGCACTCTGCAAACGAGCCTTGACAGGGCCCTGCTGGTGGCACCTGGCCACCCTGCTGCTGACTTCATCTGGCAGAGGCCCTCCAGTCTACACCCCAATTCTGGTCCCATCTCTGACGGCTCCCTTGAAAACGAGCTCATTAACAGGCAATTTTATTGAAGGTTGCACAGACAGGCACATTTCCCACTGCCATCCGATGACGTCAGTGCATTTCTGGAGCCAAGATCAACAGCATCGTTCACGTGACTGGTTTCCTGAGAACCGGAGAAGACCGCACGCACTCAGGCTTCCTCCTAGCTTCCTTCTCCCCTCCCCTCCCCACTCACTCCTCACACAGCACTGAGAACACGGGGGTGAGTGACAGTGAAAGCTAACACAAGAGACGCAGCTTAGAAGAAATTTAATCCAATCCAGTTGGAGAGCCATGTGTCTCACCGCAGCCATGAAATTCCATTTTGAGCTCAGCACGTGCTGACGGAATAATGAAACGAAGATGACACAGCAAATGGCTGGCGAGTCTAATGATGGTTTTTGTGGAGCTTTTAGAGGGGTTATTAGATTCCCTCCCTATGAACCAGAACGACCCAGCAGGCCTAGAGAGATGAACTACTTCGTCATTCTTCTCTCCCTGCACCCACACCTGCCAGCCTCTGTCCCTCCTGGTACAAATAGCTTCTTACATAAAAAGAACAAACTGTCAATAGCCTGAAAGTGAATGGTGAAGCTGAGCGCCTGGCACTGCGGCCCCAGCCCAGTGGTGAGTCACAGATGTAGAATTCATGATTCTGCAACAGCAGGCACCAAAGCATCTTCTGGGCTAACAGGCCAAGGATAGAGCTGAAGAAGCAGGACCCGTCAACGAATTCTCAAAGTATCTTGAATTCTCCTTTAACAAACAGCCTTGTGTTCAGGCCACATTCAGGGTACGTCAGACAGGGGCAACAAGCTGGGGATGAAAGACGTCTTGCTCACGGGGAAGATGCTGGGGCTCATCCTCTATTACTGCCCATGGGCAAATCTGCATCAGTGTCTCGAAGACCCACCCAGTGAGGCTGGTGACAACGGCGGCTACCATTTTATGAGGACCTACGACGTGTCAGCCTAGATCTCCTAGGCTCTTTAAAGAGTAATTCATTTAGCCTTCACAGCTACGTTAGACTTTGGCATAAAAGTCTCTTCATTTTACAGACAAGACAACTGAAGCTGAGGGCAGCCAAGGTTATAGAGTTTATATGTGGTAGAGCCAAGATTTGGCTCCATGTATTTCCAACACTGCTGGTTTTCCGTAGCCCACGAGCAGCGGTTCTCAAGCTTAGGTCTATATCAGAAACACCTGAAGGCCCTGTTGAAAGAGAACGCTGGGCCCACCTCCAGAGCTCTGGTTCAGTAGGTCTGGGACAGAGCCTGAAAATCTGTATTTTTTTAGTAATTTCCCAGATGATACTCATGTTGCAGGCATGGGAACCAGATTTTGAAAACCACAGGAATGGGCTGAATCTGAGTAATCGAACCATTGTTCCAAGTAACAACTCAGCTCAGATGTCATTTCCTCCGACAGGCTTTCCTTGCCCCCTTCCCCCAATCTAAAGTAGATTCTCCAAATCAGGGACCAGCTAACTACAGCCTGTGGGTCAAATCAGGCCCGCTGCCTGTTTTTGTAAATAAAGTTTTATTGTCACATGGCCATGCCCATTCATTATGTGTTGTGTATGACTGCTTCTCCATGACAACGTCAGAGTTGGGTATCTGCGAGAGAGACTGTATGTCCCACAAAGTCTAAAATATTTACCATCTGGCTCTTTACAGTAAAATTTTGCCAACCCTGGCTCTAAATCACATCACCCTTTCTTTACTGCTTTCCCAGCACACATCACTCTCTGAAAGTGTACTGTTCATTCAGTGGTTGATCTGTCTGTATTCTCCACTAGAGTGTCAGCTCCCTAAGAGCAAGGATACTTGTTTGCTCATGGCTGTTCCCGCAGTACCTGGAAGATAGTTATCACTTGATAAATACCTGCTCAATGAATATCACTGTGGAGTGCCCAGGTATGGGACACAGTACTAGGAACACGACGGCCACTGGAGGAAGAAGACGAAATTTGGTTGTCACCAAGCGGGCTCCCAGCCAGGATGAGAGATTGAGAAGAGCTAGAGATAAAGAGATTGCTGAGGGAGAAACAAGCCTTTGGAGGTAGGACCATGCTACTTCCTGCAGCGATGGGGAAACTGGAGGTGGGGAAAGAGGAATTCCTTAGTCAGCAGGGTCAACTGGAGATGAGAAGCCATCTCCCTCCCCCGAGCATGAAAGAGCCTAGTGTGATGCACGCCGCTCCCTCCTCCAACACATGCCAAGCTGGCTACCTCGGATCTGATATCCTGGGTGGATCAGCATGGAAGGTGGGGGCAGGGGGCGGGGTGGGTGTGGAGGAAGAGAAGCCCAAATAAGGCTGTTGTGAATCCTGGCTCTGCCCATTACTAGCTGTGACATCCTTCCAGGTCAAGCCTGATTTCCTCTGAGCTGCAAGGTATTCAGTGGGAAAGTGGAGGATTTTATACAAGGATTAAATGGGACTGTTTATTCATGTAACATCTGTTTATTGAATAATGTATCAGACATCATTTTCGGCACTGAGTATGCAGTGGTGAGCAAGACACTGTGTCTCCCTCCAACAGGCTCACATTTTAGAAGGTAGGGCATATGACGAAAGGGGTAGACAGAAACGTATGTAAATTGTGCATTATGCACTTGGCATGGGGAACGTTCCTTGTTCCCTCTCTAGTCACCTCTGAACAGGGGATCTCTGTTGCCTTATCTCTGCCCGCAGGCAGAAACATCAAGGTGAAGGGTGATGGGGGCTCCTTCGATTTCCCAGGGGGAGGGACAGCAGTGGGACTACCCAGCCCTCATGTCAGTGGCTACCTTGGCCAGAGCTCGACACCGCATGGGCCCTGTTCATTTCTCCCCAGACCATCCAACAACACTCTCCCCAAATTTTGTGTGCAGATCCAAAGTTGGTACGGATTTCATCTTACTTCTGAGCTTCAAGTAAATCCCTGAACTTCTGCCACAAGCCAGATCTTTGCAGGGCGGGCTTCCTCATGTCATTCAGTAGCAGCTCAAAGACCACCGCCCCAGAGAGTCTGCTCCTGACCGATCAATCTAAAGTAGCTAATCCCCGCGGTCCCCAACACTCCGGCCCACAGCCATGATCACAGAAGCTACTGCATTTCCTCCATAGTATAAATTAAACGAGACAAAGCCCTAGGATAACTCCCAAAGCACCTAGGACAGTGCCTGGCACATGGAAGAGTTCATTAAATGTTTATAGCACTACTATTAGCATCATTTTAAAAATCACAATGTTGAATTATCTTAGTCCCTTGTTTTCTAATGTATAGGTCTCCAACACCTCCACTTAGAACTACAGTACAGCAGAAACCTCAGTGACCTTGGTTACTCTTTTACCCCCAGTGCCTAGTGCGGTGCCTGACACAGAGTAGGTGCACAGGAGTTAAGGGAAGGAAGGAACGGAAAGAGCCCAATCGCTATTCCTTTGTCACAACTTTCTCCAGCATAAGCTCTGACTCATTCTTCCACTCGGACCAGGGGTGTACAATGCAGTGGAAAGCTGCCATGAAGCCCACCCACTGGAGATGGCTGCTAAAGAGACTGTGACAGGCAAAGTAAGAGAGGCAAGGGCAAGGAGCCACGCTTCCGGCTGTCCTGCAGATCCCCAATATAGGCCATTCTCCTTTGTGGGGAGGTTCTCTTTGCACTCTGAGCGGCCTACAGAAAACTCCCTGGGGGCTCACTCACTCCTCCCAGGCCCAGGGACTGTGATACTGCAGGTGACCCCAGGCACCGAGGAAGGGGGTGGCAGATCTCATTTCTACAGCAGACAGCCCCCGAAGCCCGCTTGGGACCCTGGATATTTCAGAGTCAGGTGGCTCCGTCTGGTCCCCTGTCCAAGCTGCTCTGGCTCTGTGGAGCCAGAACTTCATTACAAAGAAGCTGCACCTTTATGACAATCCCACAGCAGAGAACCTGGAGAACAGAAAGGCTCCCGGAGCAGCACAATCCAAATGATTTGATTAAAAGCCTTTGAGCAGGCTGAGAAGGAATCCTGGATTTTGGTTAACCCTATGTTTAATGTCCCTTTTCCACCCAATATAACCTTCTTCTGCCTTGGACAGTCTTATGTTCCTTCCCCGCTTCTTCCTGCCTGCTCAGGGCAGTAGTAATCAGCAACACTTACGATAGCTTCACAAGAAGAGTGATAAGGAAACAATCATTTTATTGAGCATCTACTATGTGTACACACTGCCCTGGGAACTTTCTACACACTCCCTCACTCAGGGCCAGATCAGCCCTGGGCTCTGGAGGTCTAAGAGTATCAGCTCCTGGCTCAGGGTACCTGAGAATGAATCCCTCTCTGCTACTCCTTAGCTGTGTGACCTCAGGCAAGTTATTCCACTTCTCTGAGCCTTGCTTTACTCACTTCTAAAACAGAGACAGGAATGATAATTACTGAATAAGGTTGTTATAAGAATGAAATACAGTAATGCACACAAAAGTTGAAAATGGTGGTGGGCACATAACAAGTGTTCAATGAAAGTTGAAGAATTTTCTCCACATTATCAACATCATCAGGAGGAAACTGAGGCTCCTGGAAGCTGAACAACCCTCCTGAGGTCGGAAAGGGGTGGAGCAGTAGTCAGGTTTACTGGACTCTGGAAGTGAAGCTCTTTCCCACTGGACTATGCTGCTTCCCCTTCCCCTTGTGCCTCCCAATGGGTTCTCCAAATTTTACAGCGACACACATGGTCCTCTGGTTTGGAAACACAGAGGGCTTCTGCCAGACCCTTGGTTCCTCACACCATGTTCCAGACCCTGAGCCTTGGAGCTGGCAGTGCTGCCCCAGGTTTGTGCTGCTGCATAGCCCTTCCTAAGATGTCACCCATCTCCTCCTGCCCCTTTGGAACCTAAGACATCTCTGAAGCGGCTGGGATTATTAGGGGAATGTGCTTAGAATACATACTTTTAAGAGAAATAGAGGGAGCAGGAATAATGGATGCAGACTAGTTCTTCATGTAGAAAAACATTTAAAAGACCTTTATCTTTTCACCGTGTGATGCAACCCTGAACATCTCTGCTTCTGCAGAGGATTCTGGTGACCTGCCTGCCTCTTAACAAATAGTGGTGGGGTGCCTGCCACATGTCAGGAGCTCTGCTCGGTGCTGGAAAATTCCCGAAGAACAAGGCAGACAAGATCTCTGCCCTCCTGGATCTTAAAGCAAAGTGGGGGGGCCAAATATTAAACAAAAAATTACGCTGCTAAGTAAGTACAAGTTTGAGAGGCACTAAAAAGGAAAACTGTGGGGACTGTCACAAAGCGTGGGACTGGAGACCTAGTCTTGTGTTGGGAGAGTGGGGTCGCCAGAGAGACTCCTTGAGGAGACACTCCTTGACATCTGATGGATGAGTAACAGTCATCAAATTAAAATGAAAAGCCAAATAAAGAATTTTAGGTACCCTCAGCAAATAGATTTTAGAGTTTCACAGGGCTCAAAACCAGCTAATTCACCCCCATCTTTAGGTAGTACTGGAGAGTCTATTTTGCCACATATGGAAGAATGCTTTGAAAGCCAAAATTTGGGCAACTACTTCTAGTATCCACTCTTCATCCTTCCTGCAATAGTTTGAAGTGAACGTTGAGAGTTCCAGACAAATAACCCAACGGCTATTTTTTATGTGCAAAAAAATGATTAAGGTCAAGGTAAAATGACTAACATTTGGTGACATCCACATTTGAGAACTCTCCATGGATACCTGGAGTATCCAAAACATCAACGAAAAGGACACTCAACTCAGGAGAAGCAATCTGATGGTCTCTTCAGATTTTCAAGGATCAGGAGTAGAAGCACTAATTAAAAAAAAAAACCATATCCTCATGTACCCAATGAAGTCTATCCACCCAGAGGATGCACCGGTCACAACATTTCTGGAGGGCAGTTTGGCACAATGAATCAGAAGTCTTAAAGAGGTTTACACGTGACCTGTCCACCTCTAGAAATCGTGCTGAAGGCGACGAGCAAGCAAGTGTACAGAAAGGGTGGCTGCTCCCGTTTACTTAATATAGAGAAAAGCTACAAAGGATGCACACGTTCAAAAATAAATTTTCAGTTCGTGGTGGTACTCTTGGCATTTGGGAGGGGTCAATTCTCCTTCCAGTGCTGTCGTCTGATACTTTTCAGGCTGTTTAGCATCCCAAGCCCCCACCCACTGAAATACTAGTGGAGGTTCCCTAGTCATTTTGACAATAACTACCCGCTTCTGAGATTTTTTTTTTTTTTTTTTGATGTGGACCGTCTTTAAAGTCTTTATTGAATCTGTTACAATACTGCTTCTGTTTTATATTTTGGTTTCTTGGCCTCGAGGCATGTGGGATCCCTGACCAGAGATGGAACCCGCATCCCTTGCACTGGAAGATGAAGTCTTAACCTCTGGACCGCCTGGGAAGTTCCCCCACCCCTCAACCCCCGCTTCTAAACATACATTTCCAAGCACGCCCTAGTGGTGGGTGGTGCCACTACAGGTTAGTAACTACCAGTGGAGAACTATACAGCCACTCACAAAGATAATCTGGGTCTAAATATAGAAAAAAATGCAGAAAAAAAGTTCACGATACATAAACTGAAAAAAATTTCAGGATAAGTGGATAGCATCATCACATTTCTGTCCAGAACAAAACAGAAATGTACCCCATATATATACTTGTTACACACATGCAAAAAAGGTTAGAAAACAATTTTCCTTGGTTGGGAGAATTATGAGTGATTTTTATCTTTCTTTCTTCTTATCTTTCCCTTTTTTTCAATGGGCAAGTCTTCCCATTATAGAAGGAGAAAGCTATTCCTGTTTTGGAGGACAAATGGTGACCCACCTGTCACCTGTCCCTCACACCGTTTCACTTCTTGTTTTGACTTCTCGGGAGGATGGCAGGATGCACCTCGGAGAGCACTGGCCTCTGCTTGAGCAGCGTGGGATCACCTTCTTCGCTCTGCCAAACACTCAGCCTCCTTTCAAGGCAGCAGCTATAACACCAGGGCTAGGACCTGGTAGGTGCTCAAATAAAGGTTTGCTGAATTGACTCATCCTTTGCTTGTCCTGACTGGGCCCGACTTGTGCTGACATGTCCTCCAGGTTCTACCATTACTTTTACCCAGTGGTTCTCAACTGGGGTGTCCGGCTCATCCCCCAGGGGCAATGGGCAATATCTGGATACATGTTTGGTCACCCCAATGTTGCAGGGAGAGGGTGGTGAGTGCTACTGACATCTGGTCGGTGGGGGCCAGGGACGCTGCTAATCGTCCTACAATGCACAGGACCGCCCCGACACCAAGAATTATTCAGCTTAAAATGTCAACAGCACTGAGACTGAGAAACCCTGCTCACCGTTTTCCTTTCTTAAAGCTTGTTAAATAATTTCCAAATTCTTCCTAAAGTATTATCTACTGTAAATGTATCACCACAGCATCTCTAGGAGACAGGGCACATACAATGAATTGCTCAAGCCTGAGGAGAAATTGGAGCCTTATAGATAACTTCAGAGGGTCAATCAGGGAAGACTCCAGTTCTCTGCTCTGCCTCCGCAGGGATCTCTAGATAATACTAAACACCTCATTTGCAGCGAGCAGAGGCAAAGGATCTGGGCAACTTCTCCGATCAGTTTTCAGTCCAGCCATTAAAAAATACAAGAGAGAAGCCTTTCTTTTCCAGCATCGACTGTTACATTTATCATTTTCCACACTATTTTAAGAAGGTTGCGTTTTGCAGCTAATGGATTTTTATAAAATTAAGTGCTGGTGTTCAAGAACACCTCCCTAAAACGGAGGTAACTTTTGTTCACATTATATTAAACTGCAGAAGGCATTTCTCAGAAGAAATAGAATAATAAAGAGTGTCACCTGAAGGCATATTACCAACCCCACGACCAGGGAATAAAATGAAAGGTTTCTAACAAGAATGAAAACACGTTACTTGGAACCCTGA
The DNA here is from genome assembly GCF_963924675.1 of Phocoena phocoena. NCBI lineage: Eukaryota > Metazoa > Chordata > Mammalia > Artiodactyla > Phocoenidae > Phocoena > Phocoena phocoena. The sequence continues at coordinate 25,738,355 of NC_089228.1, read as the reverse complement.
CTTGTCTTGACTATTTCTCCTCCAGCACAAAGCATTTTAATGCTCACTGTAATTTCTCTTGATAGAAAAATGGTTTTTCTCAAACCAGAGACCACTAACATCGTATTAAACATCAGAATTTTTATTAGTAAAAGGCATTTAGGGTCTCAAATTTTTCTAAAAGCTACTAGGCAGCTTTTAAAAAATCTTTAAACCTATAATCAGTTCCATTAATAATAGACTTTAAAAGATCTCATAATTAAAAAATTTGAAGACCAATTTTTTCATGCAACATGATCCCCTGAAACACCTTTAATACAGATCCATAGTTTATTAGACAAATATAGAGCCCTTCAAACAGCTTAAAGAGACAGTCTCTCTCTGGAGAACAATTTCCTTTCTAATCACCTGTATCATATAGGTTTGAGTAAGTGTAGGGAATAGAGAAAACCATTTAAAGAAAAATACAGTTATCAGAGATGGGGATATCCTGCCATCTGACATAATTCAAACCACTTGTTTAATAGCATTAATCTTTTTTTTAAATTTATTATTTATTTATTAAAAAATTTTTTTTTGGCTGTGTTGGGTCTTCACTGCTGTGCGCGGGCTCTCTCTAGTTGCAGCGAGTGGGGCCTACTCTTCATCGCGGTGCGTGGGCTTCTCTTGTTGCGGAGCACAGGCTCTAGAGCGCAGGCTCAGTAGTCGTGGCACATGGGCTTAGTTGCTCCCTGGCATGTGGGATCTTCCCGGACCAGGGATCGAACCCGTGTCCCCTGCAGTGGCAGGCGGATTCTTAACCACTGCGCCCACAGGGAAGTCCTAGCATTAAACATTTTCTTTCAAAACAAATCAAAGAAAGTCATTTTATGTTTTCCAAAGACATTCACTTTGGATGAGGCAAGTGGCCTTCAAAAATACATAAGCACTTACTTTTGGAACTGGTGAATGTAACCAAGATCTTTAGCTTCTGCAGCTGCCTGTTCTCTTGGGGCAGCAGAAAATGTTCTCTGAATATGAATACCATAGAATGATATTTAATGGCCTTAGAAAAGAATCTACCTAAGCAGGGAACTGAAATAGCTTAACTTTGGAATTTCAGGGCCCAACTCAGCAGGAAGCAATGTGAATAAAAGAAGCGTGGGTCTCTTAGAAGCTGCTGGAAATGAGGTTAGCAAGAAAACGAAACAAGCTCACAGCTGTATCGAGGTGTGAAAACTCACTGCTCAAGTACTGCCAGTAGAATCGTGATGTCAAACACAGATATTCAGTCACCCACCACCTCATCTGAGTTTCCAGACAAACTCAATCAGATACTCTCATTCTTCTTCAACTTACTCTTTAATAATACAGTCTTTACTGGAACAGAAGAAAATCAAGATATAACCTTAACCTACAAACTAAGAGAGAACACACTTCTTTCTCTCTGCTGATAACCCAACACAGAAGTCCCTTCAATTCTCATGCAGATTATTTTCTGTGAATGTTTCTGTTCTAAGACATTTTCTTCCTAGTAAGAATCAGAGTAGAGATCACAAACCGGAAGTGCCTGTGGGGTGCAGGAAGATTAACACAAAAGGGCTTAGTGGAGACTAGGGTGACTTGGAGAGTCATTCTTTCTAAACACTTCCTGGAAAGAAGTACTAGTGCTCAACTCAATGGCCTGCACACAAATCCCTGAAAAGTAAGATTTTAAACTTTAAAATTAAAATTTCCTAATTTTTAAGTGTTAGTAATTTTTAAGTATTAGTGACTAATTCGAAATTTAAACAATCCTTTGCTGGCTAAACAAATCTTGCCTGTGTGCTTGATTTCATCTGTTAATTTACAACCTCAGAAAGAAAGAAAGAAAGAAAGAAGAAGAAGAAATGGCTCAGGGAAGACGAGATCGGGTGCATTCAGGGTGGTATGGCCATAGACAAGAAATGGCTAACCAAAGAGATGTTATCAGGGTCCCATCCTTAAGTTCTTGGTGAATTCTTAGGTCTTCCCTAACCATAAAGAACCTTTTCTAAAAGCATCACCACATCTCAAGTTCCTGACTTCACATTTCAGGGTTTTTAAGCTTCAAAACATTGTCAGACATAGAGAAGATCTCCAGAGAAAGAAACTTCTTGTGTCAAAGGAAGGGTATAGTGGTCTCACACTTAAGATTCTGATAAACCTGTGTCTCAAAGACGCACAGGGAAGATCATGACAATATCCAGCTTACAGGAGGGGCTTCTAAACCAACATGAGGCTCGTGGAAGAGAAAATTCCAAGTACCAAGAAACGCAAAGCAGAAGTTGTATATCACTGAGAGAAATGCAGTAAAACGAAAGAAACCAAGTTCATCTAACCAAGTTAATAATATTGACAACCTGTGGGCAGCGCCAAAATATTTCAGGAAATGTCAATGTCTTTCTTTGTAAAGCCAGGCCAAACTTTTGAACACAGCATTAGATCACTGGGAAGAAGAAGGTAAATCCTTATTTCCTTACAAAGAATCTTAACATTAAGATTGATGGCCAATGTAGAACGTCCCTTCCCTCTCCAAAAATGAAGTTTCGTTATCTAATGTTTCTAGACAATCTTTTGGTAACAGTTAAAAATGGCAATACAGAATGAATTAGCCATGGCCCACCCAAGGCTCAGTTTCATTTCTCTTTCTGGTTTCCCATTGGGGCCCCAGACATCTTCATCCCATGTAGCCCCACTTCTCTGAATCAGCAAAGTCAACTCTCCCTTCTGAACCGGAATGAGGAAGGACGGGTAAGACAAAGGTAAAAGCCAACCCCACAAATGCCCTCCTGTCAAGAAGGGTACCTGTTCAGGCTTCAGCCCCGGCGGGACCCAGGCGTACTCCTCCAAGGCACAGCCTGAGTCGTCATCCGAGGTCGAGTTCCTCTGGAAGTCAAACATGAGTTTGCTGACAGTCTTCTCCATCGCCAGGGGCATCACCGTCACCATGTGCTCCTCCTGAGGGCACTTGCAGTGCAGGCAGATCTTCCTGCAAGTGGCAAAGGCGGGAGGTGAGAAGGAAGGCAAAAGAAACCATGTTTTTCACTTGGCCGGCCACTCACCAGCCCTTGGATCCCAAACCACAAACACATTCCTTGGCAACCGGCTTCTGGCATCTGAAGGAGAGTTCCACAGCACGCCTGTCTTTGTAGAAGGCGTGGCACTGCGTACCTGGAAACGTCCTGAGCCATCAGAGGCCACCAGGTAAGCACGCTAAGGGTATTTAAACATGGACTGCAACCTCTTCTTCTACATCAGTATCCCAAGAGGAATGTCAGAACACCTTTTATTTTACTAGGTAGAACACTAGATATGGACCTTGACCACAATTTCCTTGACTGGAAGAGTAATTAAATATACACAATACATATGCAGACCAGAAATATTACCAGTAGGTTTAACAAATAGTGACAACATTCCGTTTTTATAAAAGGTTTCTAGACCTTAGGAAAAGGAAGTGGTTATAAAAATAACTGCAGGTGAGATTTTCTTTAAGAAGAGCAAAAATATTTTTGCCCATTAAACAAAGCTGACCCTAAGATCTCATGGGAAAGACATTTCCACCTCCACTAAAGGTACTTGTAGGTTTGAAATTCTAATTAGAAACCCCAAATTACCCCACATTGGTAGCTTTTTTTTAAATATACAAGAGGATCATGCATGTGAATTATTTCAAAAGATAGCAGCCAAAGATAACAATTCTCTCCCCCAAATAAAACACTTCTCTTTTAAGATTACCATCTGTTCCCTTTTCCATGGCTACAAAAATGATGAAGCAATAAAAACGCTGATGTCAGCAACACAAGAGCATTTCTAGCTTCTACCAGTAAAATAAAAAGAAAGGAAAAAAATAAAGGAGGAAGGAATTTTAATAAGCTGTTGTACCTGTACTCTGACCTTCAGAATTAGCTTCAGTAGCACCTTATAAAACTGATGAAACAGCCCAGAATTCTAATCCCCATGTGCCTGAATTTTTTGACAACAGCTTTGTGAAGATATAATCCACACACCATAAAATTCACCATTTTAAAATCTACAATTCATTGGTTTTTAGTATATTCTCAGAGATGTGAAAGCATCACCACTAATTTTAGAACATTTTCTTCACCCTCAAATGAAACTCCATGTGCATTAGCAGTAACTTCCCACCTTCCCCTCCCCCCAGGCCCTGACAACCACTAATCTATTTCCTGTCTCTAAAGTTTTACCTGTACTGGAAATTTCATATAAGTGGAATCTTACTATATGCAGTCTTTTGAAACTGGCTTCTTTCACACAGCATGATGTTTTCAAGATAAATCCATGTTGAAGCGTGCGTCAATCTTTCATTTCCTTTTATTGCATTACAATATTCCATATACTAAATTTTGTTTATCCATTTATCAAGTGGTAGACATTTGGATTGTTTCCACTTTTTAGTTTTTTTGAATAATGGTGCTTTATTTATGTACGCGGTTTTTTGTATGGATATATGTTTTCAATTCTCTTGGGTATTTACCTAGGAATGGAATTGCTGGGTCATACAGTAACTTAATGTTTAACATTTTGAGGAACTATCAAACTGTTTTCCAAAATATCTGCTCTTTTTTACATTCCCACGTGCTAATGAACGAGTGCTCCATTTTCTCCACATTCTTGCTGCACTTGACACTGTCTTTCTCTTTGACTGTTGCCTAGTGGGTGTGAAGTGGTATCTTACAATGGTTTTGATTTGTACTTCCTTAATGACTAATGATGTTAAGCATCTTTTTATGTGCTTATTATATATCTTCTTTGGAGAAATGGCTATTCAAATCTTTAGTTCATTTAAAACTGTCTTTTTATTGTTGAACTGAAAGCATTCCCTATATACTTTCTGGATACAAGCCCTTATCAGCTATATGCTTTGTAAAAATTTTCTCTCATTTGGTGGGCTGTCTTCCCTTTCTTGATGACGTCCTTTGAAACACCGAAGTTTCTGGTTTTGAGGAAGCCCAATTTTTTTTGTTGTTCCTTATGCTTTGGGTATCATATTTAAGAAACCGTTGCTTGACCCAAGGTCATTAAGATTTACTCTTGTATTTTCATCTAAGAGTTTTATGGTTTTAGCTCTTATGCTTGAGTCTATGACCCATTCTGAGTTGCGTTTTGTATATGGCATGAAGTAGGAGTCCAACTTCATCCTCATGTGCCCATCTAACTGTCCCAGCACCATTCAACTGCATTGACCTTTGTCAAAAATCAACTGATCATAAATGTAAGGGTTTATTCTGGGCTCTCAATTCTATTCCATTGATCTATATGTGTATCCTTATGCTAGTACCATACTATCTTGATTACTGTAGTTTTTTGCAGTAAGTTCTGAGATCGTGAAGTGTGAGCCCTCCAACTCTGTTCTTTTTTTTTTTTTTTTTTTTTTAAATTCAAACAGAAAGTCACAAAAATTATAATCATCCTTATCAGTTCACTCAGTCTCTGTTCTTCTTTTAAAAAATTGTTTTGGCTCTTTTGGGCCCCTGACATCTGAATTATCAATATAAATTTTAGGGTTGGCTTGCCAATTTCTGCAAAAAATCAAGCTGGGATTTTGACAGGGATCGCACTGAATCTTTAATTCGGAGAGTATTGCTATCGTAACGATATTAAGTCTTCCAATCCGTGAACAAAGAACGTCTTTCCATTTATTTCAGTTTACTCGAATTTCTTTCAATGATATTTTGTGGTTTTCAGGTACAAGTTGTGCACATCTTTCGTTAAGTTCACTCCCAAGTATTTTATTCTTTTTGACATTATTGTAAATGGAATTGTTGGCATAATTACATTTTCAGATTGTGGCGTACAGAAACACAAATGATTTCTGTACCTTGATCTTGCATCTTACAATTTTGCTGAGCTGGTTTATTAGTTCAAATAGTGTGTGTGTGTGTGTGTGTGTGTGTGTGTGTGTGTGTGTATTCCTTAGGATTTCCTATATACAACATCACATCATCTGTGAATAGAGACCGTTGCACTCCTTCCTTTCCAATCTAATGCTGATTTTTTTCTTTATCTTGCCTTACTGCTCTGGCTAGGTCCTCCAGTGAACAGAAGTGGCAAGTGTGGAGCTCTCTGTCTTGTTCCTGACCTTAAGGGAAAGTATCCAATCCTTCACCATCAAGTATCACATAATTGTGCGTTTTTTGGTAACTTTCCTTTTTTAAGTTGAAAAAGCTTCCTTCTATGCTAGTCATTGAGTGTTTTTATCAACAAAGGGTGTTGGATTTTGTCAGATGCTTTTTTGCATCTATTGAGATGATCAGTTGGTTTTTGTCCCTATTCTTTTAATGTCTTGGTCTGAATTTTGACACCAAATTGCATTTAAAGAAACAAAATCAGTTTTGTCCAGCCAAGTGAGGCTTGTCAGATTCTCCCACTTCCTGCCTTTCATCCGACTGAAGATACACCCAGACAGAATGCACACTTGGATCTGGTTTGCATCTCCAACCTCAGAGAAGCTTCATCCAAACCCTGGCTATTGCTTTTAAAAATAGTCTGAGCTCATTTTAACAGTAACTCTTTAATTAATTAGCTACTGTAAACAAGTCAGGGGTCTTGGGAAGCAGTCAGGGTTTTGGGTTTTTTTTTTCCCTCCGAAACTTTTTATGTCAGTTTATGACTTAAGGGAAGAAAAAAGTTTCAGTGTTTTTAAAGCAAGTTCAGGAAGCTCTTTGGTGACTAATGGTTTTTTACTAGAAAGTCATACTTTTAGAACAAAATGTAGAGATCTTTTTTCTAAAGGCAGTCTGCAGAATATTCATCAGTGAAACTCATTTATTCAGCAAGGCAGGGAACAGCACACTTTTTAACGCTAGATGGACATAATCTAATGAACTTCGAAGCTCCAGAAGAAGGAACAAAGACAAGACGAAAGCAAAACACAGAATTAAAGAACCAGATCCATAATGAGTCTCACCGAGTAGAAGCCTGAACAGGAGGGAGAAAGGGGTGAGGGCTTCGGGCCCTCTTTAGTCATTCAGCAAATAACCACCAAGTACCTACCATCTGCCAGGTACTGCTCTAGGCACTACTGATACCCAGCGAAAACAAATAAAGATCCCTCCCCTCATAGAACCTATATTCTCAGAGGGGAAGACACAAACAATAAGCAACAAACATAACAAATCATTCGCTCATATACAATAGCACATTAAAGATGCTAAGCGCGACGCAAAACAAGAATGGTGAAGCCGGATAAGGGCAAGCAGGATTAGCGTGGAGGCACCGGAGCAGGACACACAGCACCTGACTTGCTTACCCCTGACACGCACGAGCCCAGATTCGCACACCAGTCATCCGAGAAAGGAAATATCACTCCCACTTTCCAGAGAACAAAGGCTCAGAGAGTTTAAGCAACATGTTGAAAGTACACCTGAAACAGCCAACAGAACAGAGATTCAAAGTAGGATCAATCTGACCCCCGAGCCCTAATAACAACCTACAGAGGGCGTACCTGACTCCAACCAGAGAACAGCCTCTCACTCCTGAACAACAAACACATTCAGAAAAATCAAAACCAAAGAGGAAACAAGAAAAAGGAAAAAGAAAAAAAAGGTAAATCAAAACCACAAGGACCGTACGTATCTTCCCTGCTAGCTGCCCGCCTTCCATTCCTCATTTATAATGAACAGGCACTTCTGTGGCAAGGCATTATTATTTGCAGAGAATTTTTAACCCTTTGAGTGCTTCCATGACAGCCTTTGGAGAGACTAATTTAACAACTTCTGTTTACAGATGAGGAACGCAAGGCCCAGATGCTCAGAAAGGTGTGGAGGGGTCAGAGGTAGAGACAAGAGCATTTCTCTCGGTCCTCAAGTCTTTCTCTCCCTCTTGGCAAAATGCACACAGCAACACCCAACAGCTCTCTGATTCGACACACTGATTAAAGCTTCTCAGGAGTGCGTGGGGAAATATATGATTTGGCTTTTTTTTTTTTTAAAGAGACATTTATGAAAATAGAACCTGCTAGTAAAGCAGGATTTCATTAAAAAACCCAATCACACAAAGCTTGCATTGGTTTCATTCTGTCAGAGGTGACATTCTACCTGTACATAATTGGGTTTGTGAATGACAGGTTTCCAAGGAATAAGGCATGATTCAGAGAGCAGAGATCCTGCATCCTCCGTCTCCCTTCTTCCCTCTACCCAGCAACAACCCTTGCCACCCCCCACCCGAAACCTGCAGCTGTAAATTCATTCGTTTCCGTATTCAGAAGCCACCAGTGGCTCTTCCGTGAAATACACAATACCGGCAGGTATTGAAGGCTCTCTTTTGAACCGTCTCAAAGTACTCTGGTCATCTGCACCAGTGACCACAGCATTTGCAAAATGACTAACAATTTATACCAATTAACTCACCTACCGTGATTCCGAAGGATTCATTATAAATAGATTGGGGGGCGGTGTGTCTCTAGGGGGGGTGTCTCATCTTTGAGATGTTGACAGGTTATTTATAACACTGAATCCTGAACCACAATGTCTTGTTTTGTGTGAGAAGCGATAGGATGAAGGAAAGAAAGGAGTCTTCCGTTGTCACACGATGCTGACACGTTCAAGTCAAAAACTGCAGGATTCTAGATTTGGATAGGATTGGAAACACATCATTAAGTCCTCCCCCTCTGCGCTTTCCTTCTTTCTCTCTTTCATCCCTCTTCTCTTTCTTCTTCTTCTTTTTTTAATGAGAGGAAAATATTTTTTGCAAAAGAACTCCCATGTGGAAACTCAATATATAAAACAGAGCTGCCCAAGTTGATGTGACAGAAGGAGGCCCGGAGCCCAGCTTCTCTTGAGCTCAACCTTCTCCCAACATCCAAGCATTTTCATGGTACTGACCTCCCAAGGGTTCCAAAGACACAAGTCTGGAAACCAGCATACTTCCCAGGACAGTTCAAGGTCATTTCTAGTATCATCAAAACATAAAGTAGGTGCCCAATAATTTGACAGATGGTAGAAAGACAAAAAGAAAAACAGAGGCTATCGATGGCTTTTAAGAGACAGATAATTCCTAATCATCAACCCTGCAGATCACGATGATTCTAGTCATAGGAAATTGTATATCCGGTTTCTAAGACATTACATGGAGATGACTGGGGAGCAGTGATGTGCCCCAATGAGTGTGATTTGATAGGACTGAGACAGGGCCCCGGAAGTGCATGTCCACCAGCATTCCAGGTGATTCGGACATGCACTTGGAGGACATTTTTCTATAGCTAGCCTCCCAGTTAGAAGGGGAGCACCTGAGTCAGAGTATAGTCTGAAAACTGGCGTGTTCTCCCAACATTACTGGATGGTCTCTGGACAATGGACATTTTTAAAACTGTTCCAGGGGATCTATGCCAACCCCTCCTGACTACCATGTACTAAACTCTTATATCACTAAGCCCACCTGTCACTCAGCTAGGTCCCTCTGGGGCATGTGTGTGAAAAGATGCTGGTGAGAAGCAGGACCACACCAGCCACCAGAACAGTGTCTCTCATTGCCAGCCTGCTTTTTGGTCCTGCCTTCTACCTCCCCTGTGGTATGGGCTTCTGTGTCCCAAGTCCATGGTCAGATCAGGTTCAGGCCACTTTTATGCACAGGGTCAAAGGACAGACTGCTTGAAGAGTGGCTCAGTCCCAACACAAATCAAGTGATAGATGAGGAATGCAAAGTTCTGGGCTGAATATGGCAATGCCTCAGGCAGCTGAGATCAGGTGTGGGAAAAGACATTTTTCTTAAAGACAGAGGGCTTAAAGAACCCAAAAGCCTCCATAGCTTTTTGCTGAATAATGAATGCGTCCTAGGTGTTTAAATTCTTCCATGACTGGAGTTCACTAAAGGCAAAAGAATAACTCCTTTTATTCTTAATAAGAGGAAGCCTTTTTCTCCTATGGTAATTTAAAGTTACTACCTCCTTATCCTAAAAAGAAAAGCAATATACAATGTATGTAGAAAAGAATCAGGAATTACAGATAAGCAAGAAGAAGAAAAATAATTCAAACACTCACAATCCCAGAGATAATCACTGTTAAACAGAAACAGCTGCTGGTCCCCTTTTTCCCTCATGTTAAGAAACCAGAGACCAGATTTCATTCTATGTGCACGCCATCAGCGAGGACCAAGGGACAAGACTCTGGCCTGAAATAAAAAGACATGAGCCAGAGCTACCCACACATGTACACTCTCGGCAAGGAGATGTGCATTCTTCAATGCAGATAAGTGGGTTTGTTCTGATCTTGTGCCCGTAGCAGGATCAGAGAATTTATTTACGTAGCGTGGAAGACGCCAAAAACGTTGGAATTGCAATGTACACTTACGGGTATCACAGAGTTAAGTTAGGTTCCTCAGATAAAAAACATCTGAAAACCAGATTTCTACAGCTATCAACTTTCAATTTTCTGTGCAAGTAGGGAGAGATGGGGCATGGATAATTTAAAACCACTAAGCCCTGGCTTTGAATTGTGTCTTTGTACATCGGTCACAGACTCTCAGAGGTGTGATAACTTATGTCACTGCCAACCACCTAAAGGATCTGTCCTCGGCAGGCCAGACTTACGAGGGGCTGGGCAGGAGCCAGGCTTCCCCAGTCTGCTCTGCTGCCCAATTTCCTCAAATTTCCAATGAGGACTTATTGGAAACGTATCACACACGCGCAGAGCACCGGCCTAAAATGAACCAAAAATTATTCTCCGTTTATTGCGCTGTGGAACACCTTTCCCACTTTACGTGTTTTTTATTTTTTATTTTTTTTTAACTAAAAAACAGGTCAATACGTGTTTTGAGCGAAGAGAGATTGTACTGGGCTGCAGGCTGCCTGGATCTAACTGAATAAAGAAACAGTGGGTATTCTTAGCCAAAAAAGGCATGCTGAGTAAGTGAGCCGTTAAGAATTGGAAGTGGGGGTCCCCCTTGCTTTAGGATATCGCTGACATACCCCCGCGAGGAATAGGTCAGAATTGTCAAAACTGAACTATCACAAAGAACACTACCTGTTCCCCTCCGAAATCGCATGCGTCACACGACCCACGCACGGGGCTTCAGCTCCTACCTTCCACGTGAGATGAGGATGCTGCGAGAGGCAGAAGTCTGTCCCCAAAGGATCGAGGGCTCCACACCACAGGTCTGAGCCCCAGGGCCCTGACTCCAGTACGTACTTGGCTACTGGAGGATGGCCGGTAAGGCTGAACACGGCGGCTGTATTTCTAATATTAATATTATTTCTTACATTTACAAAAGGTTTATAAGAGTCATTTTGTTTCACAGTTTATCTCCTTTATTCATTCTCAGCAGCCCTATAAAGTTGGCGTTTTCATCCATTTCACGCAGATGAACTACGTGTTCTACAAACTCATAAGCAACTCGACTGAAGTTACACAGACTAGAACCTACGCCATCTGACTCCAAGACCAACGTTCTTCCCACCACCTTGTGTTAAGGAGACTGGCCAAATCTTCCTTCTTTTCTTCTGTGCATCTTTCCATCCTTCCCTGCATCTGTCCAACCATCCTTCCATCCATATCCAACCAACGCCCCAGGCAGACAACAGTGATTGAGCATGTACTGTGTACTAGGCGCTGTACAAAGATGCTGGGCATACAGCAGTGATTCAGACAGTATCTCTAACCTCATGGGGCTTCAAGTCAAGTGAGGAAGACAGACAACAGTCAGGTAAACACATAGATAAACCTGCCATTTATAGGTTGTGATAAGTGTCATGATGGAAACAGGCAAGGAGATAAGAGAGGGGCCGAGGATGGAACAGGAAAGGCCTCCCCGCCGAAGTGACATGTGAGTTGTGACTAGAAGATGAAGTAGGAAGCAGCTCTGAGAAAGACCAGGGAGAGAGTTTTCCAGGCAGAGGGAAAGCAAGCAGAGGCTCTGAGGTGGGGAGGAGTGCGGCATGAGTCATTCTCAGGAGGTGGTGTGTGGCCTCCCCTCCCCCATCACTGTCGTCCAAACTGGCTGAGCCACTGCCTGTCCCAAAGCCCAAGCAGCGATGTGAGATTCAGGGGACGGTGCCATCCTAATGGGTGTAGGAAAGCTCTTCCTTTCTCCTTAATCCCCCCTTCCCCTTGGAATTCCTATATTCCTCGGTCTTGATACCCAGACGTTGGCATATCCTGTTATTTGCGGCCTCACTGGCTCCTTTACCCCCTCCCCCCAGCCACAATGCTGTGTTTTTCCTCTTTTTTGGCAAACACTCCGTCTGAATGAGGGACCCAGGCATGAACCTTGACACTTGCCATGTCTGGAAGCAAGATTTCTATCTCTGTGAGAAAGGAAAAACGGTTTCCTAAGAAACACAGAAGCTCAAGGGCGGAGACTATGACAGGGCCAGCTGGGTACGAGGTTGGTGCGAGCAACAGAGCCAAAACCCGCTGCCGGGCCCATCCAACGCCCTGCCCTCCGCCCGGGCTCCAGGGGCTCTGGCCATCTGCACCAAGAGGAGGTTCTCTCTCCCAGGCACTGCCAGAGTTGCTAGAGGATCATCTTTAGTGGCAGCTGTCTCCTCTCTTAACATGTCAATTCATATTTCCGTGAAGAAACATACACAGTGCCCTACTTCAGATTCATTTATCTTGGAATTTTTAGCAGTGGAAACACATTTCCTTTAAAAAAACAAGAAGCCTGTTGGATGACTTTTCCTATTCTCAGTATCTCTTACCAGACTCTGATTTCCAGGTCTGATGTCTCAGCAACCGAGGAATGATGTCTTGGATTGGGTTTCCCCAGAATCAGATCCTTGGAAGGCATGTGAACATAAAGAAGTTTGGGAGGTGATCCCCAAAAGACCTGAGAGGGAATCGGAGAAGGCAAGCAGGGCGGGGAAGGATGCTAACACAGGGAGAGGTGATGACCAGCTGAAGCTCTGGGCAACTGAGACTCCTTTCAGCAGTTGAGGAGCTTCGGGAGATGGTACAGAACATTCCTCAGAGCTGTCCCGCTGGAGAATCAAGGAGGCAGGAGTACTTACCCCCCAGTTCCCAACAGTCACTGGGTGAAGACCACACCCGGGCCCCTGTGGCCCACCCCACATACGAGACAGGCAGGCTAGAGCAGAGAGTTACAGCTGCTACCGAACGAGGAACCATGGGTCAGGGTACCCTGGAAAGGTGAGTGCCAAGGGGGAAGAGGGTACTACTGCAAGTGTTCGAAGGCAGCTTCATTTATTAAACAATAATTCACTGAACATCTACTATGTACTATGCATTCTGGTGGTGGTTGTGAGGGATTAAAACAAAACAGTAAGGAGCCCCTATCGGACTGGGACACAAAGATCTAGGCCACAAGGAGCTAGAGCATAAATCTCAAAGTCAAGAGTACTTGTGGGGTTAGTTAAAAGAGTGTCCTTGTTCCTAGGAGATAGATGCTGAAATACATACAGGTAAAGGATTATGTCTGTCATTTATTTTCAAAGGGTTGAGCCAAAATAATAATCTATGTGTGTGCATCGCGGGCACATGCGAAAAAGAGAGGGAGGAAGGGAACAAGCAGCACAAAAGTGCCAAATGTCATCCACAGACATTTCTAGAAGGGTGTCTGGAAGTTCATTATGCTATTCTTGTAAACTGTATATAACACTGCAAGTTTGCAAAATAAGTTTTGAAACAAAGAAACAAAGTGAACAGTCCTGTGACTTTGTTGTTAGGTCAGTTATTAATAGAAAACCTACCATGGGCTGGGCACTGCATACAACTTGCTAAATAGGAGGTTGCTAGGTAAAAAGAGAAGGAAGGAGTATCCCTGACGGTTGAATAAAGGCACGAGGTGAGAGAGAACAAGGTGTCATCAAGATATTGAGAGAAGTCTAAGACGGTGACAAGCTAGCAGCTGGAGGACTACACATGCAACCCAGGTGAAGGAGTTTTAACTTTATTGTAAACATGTTCACAGGCTAGTGAGGAGTCTGCCTACCAAACACACAGCTAGCTAATTGAGCATCGTAATGAGTGGAAAGAGTGAGCCCTCAAAGGAAAAGAACTTGGCTACTGATGGTGTCTCCATGGCAACACTGCTACCTCCATCACTGCATCCGTAGGAAAGGCTGTGGGTACCTAGAGAAGCTCTGATTTCCTGAACTGCTGTCAGACCAACCACCTCCCTAAGAAGAAACCAAGGTAGATGGAATGGTTATGCCCGGATCAATTCCTCCATTTCTCTTTGTCCGAATGTTAACTGTGATTCTATGGCATGTATGCTTTTGCTTCATTGGATGTTGAGCAGATCATGTTCCAAGAGCTCCTCCTTTCCAGAGGAGTCCTTCAGGGGAATTGTTTCTGAGGAAATGACTGCACACTGAATTCTAACACTCCTCACCTCCCAACTTCAAGAATTGGAAGTCTCCACAAAATATCTGTTTGCCTTTCTCTTCCATGCCACCTGCCCAAGTGCTTGTTCAGTCTCTACCTTCTATGTGTAAGAAGTTGGCTAAGCCCATGTAGACCAAATCTGAAGCATTAAGTATCCCCTAAGTACTTAAAAACAGTATATAGTGCAGTGCATTAAGATATTAGCTCTTGGAGGCACAGTGCCTTGGGTTCCAATCCTAACTGCCACTTCACTGAGTTGCTGTTAGGATTAAATAACTGAATACCTACAGCTCGCTGAGTGTAGTGAAATCTGACTCTGTGCCAGCTTGCTAGACCCTATGCTCTGGGTAGGGACAAAAAGTAAAACAAGTCAATAAAAATGGTCATGGTTCTGGTTCTCTAGAAGTCAATCTAACCCCTACTAATATATTCTAGTTGGGATGGAAACAGATCAATGGAAAACAGATGGGTGGCAAACGGGTCATTTCTACAAGTCTTTATGAAATACCTAGTCTATACTTTAAGGTGTGCTGGACTGAGAATGGTGATTTGATTATTATCTTTACCAAAGGATTACTTACCCTTTACCATCCTTTTAATATTTCAAGGTCACAGAAACGACCTTGGTTTCTTACCGAGATACAATAAGGCAGACAGGTTTGGATATTAAATGAATGACCCTGGGACTGATCAAGTACTTCAGAGCTGCCCATGCACTTTCAATTCAGTTCTGAATTGCCAAAAATCTCTACAAAGTTAGTCAGAGGAACAAGGGTTATTATTGCCATTTTATAGAAGGAGGAGGGGAGCTCAAAGAAGCCAAGTGCTGTGGTTGCTACTATTAAATGTGATGTGTCTAGAACGCCACATCTACTTTTTCTCACCCTAAACCAGGAAAAGTCAAGTCAGTTTGGTTCTACTTCTAGGGTACGCTTTTTCCAACTTTCCTTTCGAAGAAGACATTTTCCGAGTGTACACCGGGCTCTATGCTAAACACTTTCCCCGCATTCCTTACTTAATCCTCATAGCACAGTTAAGAGATGGAAATTACTAATATCACCCTCATTTTACAGATGGGAAAACCAAGGCTCAGAGTGTTTCTGAAACGTACTCAAGCTCCCACAGCTGCGAAAGGATGAAAATGGAAACGCAGACCTAGATCTGCTAGATTCCAGAGCCCTTCACCAAACACCTGAATGCCTTTCTGGGGCCCCGTCAGACTGACTGCACTGGTCCCTTAATCCATGTAAAACAAGTTGTGCTTTTCTCCCTGTTCACACAGAGGCCCCCAAATCACTGGCAAGTCATAGGAAATTCTTAAGTGGCTGCTTATTAATAACATTTTCAGTTTATATTAGGCTGCCTTTCATCCAGGGGAACTCAGCCAGCTCCATACACAGAGAACCACTGAAATCCAGCCCTTTCTGGTATGGATGTGGGCCAGCTGGCGAGAGCATCCCTCAGGGGCTCGGCTTGTGGGGATTCTGGCAATGGTCACACCCTTCAAAACTTGACAGGGCCCTTTAATACCCGTGCTGAAGGGCTGGAGGTAGAGACTTCCCAGAAATCCATGATCCTCAGTGAATGCGGCCAAGGCTCAAGATGACCCCAGCAGACTTGGGAAACAAGAGTGTCAAGAAACTGGGTGTTTACCAAATACCGAGGCTGGAAGCAAGGCCCCGCAATTGATATTGAGTTAGACACAACAGCGAGAGATGTTATTTTCAGGAGAGACCTGGCTTCAGTCAAGTCCAGGGAAAAACACAAAACCCATTTCTCAAGGTTTCCCAGAGGGGGGTACAGTCAAAAAAGGCAAGATGCTGATTTCCCTTCTTCAAGCCCGATGCATGGAAAGGTTTTTGTGGTTTTGTACTGAGCCATGACTAGTCTCTTCATGTTGCAGCAGTGAGAGGATGCAGGGAAGTACAGAGAAAGAAAATAACGTTTCCTGGTTTCATGTTTTATTGGAAAGAAGCCCTGGATGAAGTGAATTCACATGGTCTACAGGAGTGAGACACTGAAAATATTTAAGAGTTTGTTATCTTCAGATTTGACAAGGTGATGGTTGAAGGATCTATGTCCCCTGGACGCACCTCCTACCCCCAAACCTGGGGATGTAGCAATGCCCACGTGCTTTTGGCTGAGCTGAACAACAGCCCAGACTGTGGACTCCCTTGGGGCATGGGATGCGTGACCTCTACTCACCATTTCTACCTTTACCCTTCTAGTCCAATTCACCATCACCTCCTACCTGGGCTATGGCAACAGCTTACTTATTCTTCCCTGTATCCACTCATTCCTTTCCAGAATCTATTTTCTACTAACTGTTTTGTTTTTTAAAACAATGGCGATAACACTCAACTCCCCTGCTTAAAAAGCTCCACTGGCCTCCCACTACAATTAGAATAAAGTACACACTCCCTAACCTTGGCCTCCGAGATACAATTTAATCTGGCCCTTTCCTGTCTCCCCAACTTCATTGTGTCCCATTCCCCACCTTCTCTACCGTGTTTTGGCCCCAATGACCTTTTGTTGGTCCTTTGTGCTTGTGTGTGTGCCAAGGCCATCCCTCTCTTAGGATCTTTGCAGTGGCTGCTTTACTGCTTGGAGCGTCCTACCCTGAGCTCTTTGAGCTGGTCTATTTTTCATTATGCATGTAATCACTCAAAGGCACCTCCACCAAGAACCCTAAAAAGATTCCCCACTTTCCCTTCTCATTCACTCTCCATTCTATTATCCTTTAATTTTTTTCTTAACATTTGTCACTGTCAGAAACTGTTTTACCTGTTGTCGTACCTATTAAATGTTTTTCCCGTGATAATATAACTTCCAAAAGCTCAAGGAGGTTACCTTGTAACTAGAACAATAAGCATTCAGTAGGTAGTTCTTTAAAATTTTGAATCTCTAAAACCCAGCCCAGAATCTAGCTTGGCAGTTCTCAACTAGAGGCTGAACACTTCATGGGCACAAAAGAAGAGAGAATCACTCTGTAAAATTTTCACTTTTTAATACATATTTTATGGAATTACTAAAAATGTGAACTGTTAAAATGATGCCAAAACGTACAGTGTGAGTTAACCATATGATCAGTAGCACATCGTCAAAGCCACACCAAAGAAAGACTGTCTTCTTCCGGGATTAAACAAGACAAAGGAAAGTTAGGGCAGAGAAGGATATATTTATGTTGAGAACAACCAAGAACTGTATACCATAACTGCAGTGTAACTTAATTCTGCTAAGTGTACTGCAAAATGTCCAATATTTGAAAGAATGCCTTGAATATAGAAAGACTGAAAACTCCCAGTTTATCCTAAAGTAAATGTTCCAAAAAACTGTTGAACTGTTAAGTGAATACTAAAAAGTATCTGAAACAGAGAAGAAGTACTCTTGTGGCTTTGGCATCTGAGACTACAGCCCTCAATTTACCCATCTATAAAAGGGAAGAGAACCAGGTAATTCTCCTTCCAGCTCCACGGAGCTTCATCTTATTTCCTGGGTAGCTTCGCAGAACAGTGATATATTTCTATTTCTATAGGGCCAAAGGATAGTTTCTTCCAGTCCCAAGTTAACCTTAGGACAGTTTCCTGGATGAGTTTACAACAATCTACCATCCAATCTAGCACTTCTTATTAACCTTTCAGGTGACTTTACACGTTTAAGAATCTGATGAAAGGCGGGATCCTCTCCCTTAAAACGGTGAACATACATACATTCATAGAAAATTCTGCGTTTAATTTCAAAAAGTTTGTCAATCTTCGCTGGTCCTTTGGTGCTCGTGGACCCTGAGTTTAAAAATACCTGGTTTAGAGAACTGGCTAAGTGTAAAAGGTCTTCTCTGCTACTCCTCACAGGCCCAGAGACAGTGCCTTATATCTTGCAGATGCTCTATTTCTCACTCTTTGCACTGTTTTCTTTTAAAAATTCAAAATGGCACACGATATGATCACAACCACTTAGGATGCTGAATCTTAGAAACTCAGTGATACAGGATTGAAAACAATTTTTAATCATGGCAAGGGCAAACCGCACTGGTGTTTACGCAGCCCAACTGACAAGGTGAACGGAAGGCAGGTTCAAGCTAGTCTGACCAACATCAAGCCCAGCGATTAGGTTGCTATTTGCCTTTCAGAAGCCATTCAAGCAAGAACTCAAGCTCCTGTTGTTAAGACAGGCACGCGTGAATTCTTTGCTCTGCATTTTCACCCTGCTTCCTAATGAGCTAGGTGTTTCAAAGTGGTGCTCCAACCTGCACAGGAAGCAGGGGAGGGGCTTAGGGTAGGGGATTCATTGTCCCAATCGGTGGCAAGCTTCTAGTCCTTACAGGCTCTCCAGGTGACTTCTGAGATGACGACCTCAAATGCAAGTAGGAGACTTAGGCAGTAATTTAAATGAACTCCTGAATCTTGATAGATAAGCTGTCAGGAGAGGGCTTTAGCTGAGGGCATCGCAGCTGTGAGCCAATAGCAGCCACTGCATATGCCCTGGCCACCCAGCCAATGGCTGAGCTGTCCAGAGGATGCCTACAGGAAACAGTTCATTGTAAAGCAGGTATTCCTCTGGAAGCATCAGAGTAGGGAAGGTGGATGAAGACCCTACACGGCCGGTAATGAAAAGTGATGGGAACCTTAAGAATGGTCACCATATTAATCAGAACAACAGGATGTAGATCCCAGAGAAAGAAAAAAAACTATGAAAACCTTAACTAAAAATTTCAAAAAGCCTGCAGGTCATCCACTTTGGGGAGAAAGAATAAATGCAGAGTAAGTGGAAAACAGAATTTCTTCTCATCATGCCTAAGCAATTAATAGGTGTTTGATATATATTTACTAAATTGAAAGGAGAAGAGAACTTCCCTGGCAGCCCAGTGGTTAAGACTCCACGCTTCCAGTGAGGGGCGCAGGTCTGATCCCCAGTCAGGGAACTAAGGTCCCGCATGCTGCACAGCATGGCCAAAAAAAAAACAAAACAAAAAACGGAGAATCAACTTCCAGGTGAGTGTCCAAGGGTAGACATGACATGTAAGTTAAATCTCTTAGGGTAACTACAACTGATGAATACAGGCTACCCGGAGTGCTGTGTTGAGTAGGATTCTGAAGTGGTGCTGGAACTTGACAAAAAGAGTGTGGTGTGTCATGAGTGAGGTCCACAATGGACAAGGGAGATGGGGGCCTGGCGATGCAGGTGCTAGGTATCTGCCATACTCCTACTAAGACTGGGACATTTCTAAGAATGGGGTTCAAGCATGGGTACACATTCAAATAAGAATATTTTTCCCCACTCAAGATTTCCTGTCATTCAAATAGAAGCTTCTAGAGGAATAACAAGGAGGGGTGAGGGAAGAAAGCAGACATCTGTTTATCCTGCCAGATCACAGCCTGGGGTCCAGTGAGCGGTGAGATATCAAACTCAGATGATGCTCACAATCAACCCACAATCAATCCACTTGCAGGAAAGTCGTGTTCAGGGTAATAATTTACATGGCTGCCGTATCCTCAATCACAAGACACAGTCAGTCGGGTAACTGTGCTTTTCTGTAAGGCAGAAAAGTGATTGGATATATTGTCCAAATTTGCAAAAACAAGATTGGAAACAAAATGGGATTTAATTCTAAACAGCCAGAAATTCAGTTAATCAGAACCTCCCATTCCTCTTAGCTGACACTTCATTTCCTAGCTGAACAACCCAAGACAACAGCGCAAACACCTGTGCTCCTCGAAACTTCACAAAGCATTTGACCTTAGTTAATATAAATTGGAACAATATTTTTTTCCCTTAAAAATAATACCATCCCATCTGGGAAACACCAGCTTCTTATAATTTCAGGTGTGCTAAACATTTATAAATCATACATATCATACAAAAAAATGCATTTATTTACATGGTATGCTTGTATAACACACAGAAGTTCCAAGATTGTTCACATGTATCATTTCTACAAGTTGTGCAAGCTTCAGAGTCAAATGATGTGAATTCAAATTCCAGCTTGGCCATTTACTAGCTGTGTGACCTCGGGCAAGTGATTCAACCTCTCTGTGTTTTGTTTCTATAGAATGCAGCTGATAAGAGAACCTACCTCATAAGGTTATTATGAGAATTAGTTAAGATATAGCACATAAAAATATAGTGAGCGTGTTGCCAGGCATACGGTAAGCAGTCATTAACTGTTAGCTATTAATTACTTTCATTACTCCGCAGAAGGAGAAACTGAGGCACAGAGCAGCTAAAGAGATCTATTTGAGGTTTATTGCAATAAGGAATGACACAATTGGGGCTCGAACCTGGGCCCTTCTGAATTTAGTCAAATTTCCTTCCCTGTGCCGCCCTCAGTGCTTATTACAAGGGTGGCCGAGAAGCAGCCGCACCAGCAACACCAGGGACCTTGCTAAAAATGCAGAGTCTGCATTTCGTCAACACCCCCAGGTGTATACACATTAAACTGGAGAGGTCTTGGTCTCAGGCACTCTGCAGGACGCTGGCAAACGTGACACAGCCCGGAGGGCTTCTGAGAGTGAATGAGCGGCACCGACACACAGAGGGATGCAGACACCCGCCTCTGCACTAGGCTGAAATATCCAAAGGTCAGAGGTTTTTGCAGGAAGCCCCGAGTCTCTCTCTGGAGGGCTACTGTTTCTCATATTCCGGTGCATAGTCACAACACACAGAGGTCAGGTCCAGATATAAAACCTGACCTTTCAGTTCTCCGCCCAAGAGCAGCCGATGGTACAAATCACATGCCTCCACCGACAAGGGTGAATTCCTTCTGAAACTTCATACTCATCCAGGTCAGGGCCGGAAGAGAACTTACAGACCATCTAATCCAGGACCTACATTTTAGGGAGGAAAGAACTGAGGCTCAGACAGGGGAAGCACATACCTTCTAGTTAGCACCTGATGTGCATGCAAGTGGCAATCAAAAGCCAAGAAGCCTGGTCCCCTCTCTAGACCCCACTAGCCTTGCAGCAGAATCACCCAGTTCCCTCTAGTCCAGCAAAAGGGCTGCTTCCATTCGCCCGGAGCTTTTCCTGCTCATCAGAGTGTCTCTTAACTGACTTTCCAACAAACCTCACACTTCCATTCTAAAAGCCACATTCAAAGCTGGAGGTGAACAAGCTACTCGGTTCTGTTTTGTACCTGATACAGTCTCTTGGCTGTTCCCAAGTTTACCAAAAGATACAGCAAAAGAATTTTAAATCAGTGGCTACATAATGAGGTATTTCTCCCATGAGGGTTCCATAGAGAAGATCTAGAAGGCAAAGAAAAAACATTCATAATACATTACAGTAAAAAGTGTAAGGAGGCCTAGAATGGTGGACATCATTCAGGCTTTGGACAATGATTATCCTGGGTTTGAATTCCAGCTTTACTCTTTCTTATCTGTGTAATGTCGGACAAGTTACTTAACTTCTAGGAGTCCTGGTTTCTCCATTACTAAATAGAGTTAATAATATATAGCTGTGTAACTGCTGTAAGAATTAACAAGGCAAGGTATGTCAAGCACCCTTCACATCAACTAGAACATGGTAAGTGTTCAACCTGCGACACTTATTACCTGTTCTACATATTCACACAAGCACTAACACAAAAACTATTTCAGACACATAGATACCCAGAACATACACTGACAGCTATCCCGAAAAATATCTGACCCTGTGACCACAGAAAGTATAGCTGTTTCTCAGCTATACTGGAACTTTCTGAGTCCTGGAACTTTCATGAACAAGTATCTCTGCGGACTCACACTGATGAATGGATGGCAAGAGCCAGAAAAATGGCATCCTGCCCAGTTGAAATGAAATGCTAAGAATTCCGGTCCCAGTCACTTTTAACCCTGGATGGAGCTGGATCCTACGTGTAAGGTTGGATTTTTAAAAACCAAGGAGGGATGGGGGAGCTGAGGCCAATGGTACTCCCAATGTGAGGCAAACGGAGGTAACTCAAGTCACCGTCTATTGTGAGGCAGACACAGCGCTGGCCTGTAAAAGGTACCAACCTGGACTCCATCTCTATCCCACATCCCGCGGGGGAAATGGTGCCTGCAATCCCTCCAGCGCCCCAGGATGGTTTATGCACAAGTGCCAGGACCAGGAAGAAGGGGGTATCAGAAATCACCACCATTCCTTCTTCCTAAAGGATCACCCTACTGTCCTGAGTGTGCAAGACTCTGGTCACACTTTCTCAAACGAGGCCAGCCCTTGATGCCTCCACTTCCAACCAGTGATGCCTCTGGATTCTTTGCTCTCGACAGTGTTGTGTCTCCTCCAAGTCAGCTCTCATAAAATCTGAGTCTCCAGTTCGGCCGACGTGATCCTTATGGACTTTACAGCCAAATGCGTGCCGGAAGTGTAGCCTACACACCCACCGAGAAAAGCCAGGCTCCATACTGTACTTGAAGATGTGCTCTTTTGAAGAAATGCATTTTTAAAAATAGGCCATGGTGCTGTGGTGGAAAATTCTTGCTGTGTTTAGCCCCATGTAGGGTTTCAGAATTTAAAACGGCTGCACTATGGGTTCTGTAGGACAGATGGGTAGAGGTAGTTCTAGCTGAAGTACAACCACGGTGCTTGTCTTCTGAGTTCCGACTTCACCCAAAGGGAGCTTCAGCTTTGCACTTTCATGGTGGTTTTGGAGATTGCTCTCGATATTCTCCCAGCTGCTTCCCTCCCCTCCTCTCCTCCTAACTCCTCCACCCAATCGCTCCGCTTCTCTCTCTCCACACCTCCCCTCTGCCTTGTCCCCAGGGAAATAATGGAAGAAGCAGGCCTCTGGATTTCAGATTCCGAACAAAGAACTGCTCAAACAACATGCCAAAAAAAAAAAAAAAAAAAAAGCTAAGTCTCGGCAATCACTGCCCAGGTCCCCAGGGGAGATTGCGGAGACTCAAGATGCTGGAAACTCGGTGTGATCTTATCCAACATTTTCTCCCCTGCTTCATTCAAACACACCCCCTCTACCCACACACATGGACAAGATATCAAAATGAGAACATTTCATTAAAAATCTTTTCAGGTTGGGACACGAGCCAAGTGCCAAGTGTCAGCCCAGAGCATTAATGAGGAAAACAGATTTTGCCAAGGCCTAGCCCTCAGGCTTCCTAGTCTGCAGTAGTTCATGGTCACCAGCAAGGACCTGATTATAAGCACGACAATCAGGGAGGGAGTGAATAGAGAAAAGTTTTTAGTAGATCTTCAAGCACAAAAGAAAAGTCCTCACCCAAACGCCACCCAGAATGCCTGTCTGATGGACAGAGGATTTTGATTCTCGGGTGTTTGAAAACAACAGAGAAGACAGAAGACCATGCCTTTGGCTTCTGAGGTTTCTGCTAATTCAAGGCGGGCAATACAGAACAGAGGTTGAGAGCTCTGCTCAAACTTGGAGCGTTTGCAATCCATGTGTGGTAGGAGCAGCGCTACACTGGGTACCAGGATTTGTCACCAGCTGTGTCATTCAGGGTAAGTTACGTTCTCTCTTTCGCCTTCAGTTTCCTCTGTTGAATGAATATGAAAACTACTGCCCCCTGTAGTTCACAGGTTGGGATCCAATGGGAAATACCAAAATCAGCAGAAGGAAGGAAAGTCCAACACCTAGTACGAGCCAGGAACTGAGCAAGGGCGGTGCAGCCACCATTCCCCAGCAAGCCCATGAGTCCCACGAGTCCAGGGAAATTTATTTCTAATACATTTAAAATTAAAAAAAAAAAATTTTAGGCTGTGCCATGTGGCACGTGGGATCTTAGTTCCCCAACCAGGGATTGAACCCATGTCCCCTGCATTGGGAGTGCAGAGTCTTAACCACTGGACCGTCAGGGCAGTCCCTATTTCTAATATTTATATGGGGAAACCAAAGTTCAGAGAGCTTAGGCTCTACGGTCACGTATACAATCAGGCAGCAATGCAGGTGGGCTATTATCAAGGAATAACTATGATTCTCCATGCAAAACACTACTTTACTAAAGACCATGGCAATCTGGAGTGATCAACCCGCAATTCTGAGTTTCTGGAGAAAGAACTTCATGCCAGACTCCTGTGGTTCCTTTAACTCACTTTTTTTTTTTTTTTTTTTTTTGCATTATGCAGGCCTCTCACTGTTGTGGCCTCTCCCGTTGCGGACCACAGGCTCCGGACGCGCAGGCTCAGCGGCCATGGCTCACGGGCCCCACGTGGGATCCTCCCAGACCGGGGCACAAACCTGCGTCCCCTGCATCGGCAGGCGGACTCCCAACCACTGCGCCACCAGGGAAGCCCCTTAACTCACTTTTAATTTGTCCTTCAGACCTCTGCACTGGAGTTCCAGTTCATCTAAATTTAAAAGAAAGACGTTGAAAGGAAAAGGAGAAACAGCTGTCAAACAGCACGACTGAAGTATGCTCACTGGCAAGAGAGGAAGGGCGAAAGCCTAGCAAGGATGGATCCTGTCTGTGGACAGAAATCAAGGGCAGCGGGCTGGGTCACAGGCAGGTGAGCAAGGGAGGCCCATTCTTTTCCCTTAACAGCTGATCCATAAGCTAAAGTCACCCATACAATGGCATAAATGAAGCCTGGGAACTTCCGAGGAGCCATCCAGCAGGTGAAGCCATATTTAAAGGCCTCCGTGAAGGAGAAAATGCTTAGTGTCCGCACTGAACAGAAAGTAGAAAGAAAAGGCAGGCCTCTCACACATGCAGCGTTGCATCAGAGGAGAAACATGTACAGAAATCCAGAAATGCGTTGATTCCAATGTGGAGCCCGCAGCGTTCTACAGGAGACTTGTGAGCTGTCAAACAGGAGACCTTCTTTAAGGGTGCTTGAGCCCCAGCTAATGCTAGATGATTTTCATTCTACCATCCCGAGACTTTTAGTTTAGCAAAATACAGTAGCCCGGACAATACACTTTATTCTGGCAACTCAGTCCATAGAGTTGAAATAGTGGAAAGTTCCTTTGAGTGGGAATGGTTTGGGACCTTACAGTGACTGAAGATGGCACCTTTGCTGCTGGCTAAACCTCTCTGCACACAAACGGATGTGAGCATATTGCGTTTTCAGTAGACTGTCTTATTTTTTAGCAACGACGCTTAGAATAAAGATGATAAAAAGGTAACAACCACAACCACCACCACAGTAATAGCTAACCTTTATGGAATATTTATTATGTGGCTAGCACTGTGCTAGGTGCTTTTTGTATGTCATCTCACTGAATCCTTACACCCTGCCTATTAGTTCTACTGCTCTTCTCACGATATACACAGGAAACAATACCCAGAAAGGTAGCTCAAAGTATTTTCAGCTCTTTCTGAATCCAGAGTCTGAGCCCTTGATGATAAACATCATCCCCTACTGCCTAACCTCTAAATTCCCTGTTCATTCCTTAAGCTTCCATGAATGCACCTTCCTTCCAATTTTTTTTTCCCGACATTGCATGGTGAACCTTTACAAACCTGCCATTTCAAACAATGCTGTTTTACAATTTCTGGCAGTCCCACGATTGTTTACAGACTGTAATGCCTGATGGAGCCAACATGTTTTAATTTTCACATTAAAAGAAGAATTTCCAAGGGGAAAGAGCATTTGATGGAACGGCAAAACCTTTACAAGCACTCAAGGAGGCATTAAAATCCGAATTTCCAAAATACAGTAATTCCGTTAAAGTTGTGACTTACTCTGGAGCCCAAGGGGACACTCATCCTGACCACTCTGTGAAAGCCATCAGCAGCCAGTAAGCCTTCTGGGAAGCAGCATTAGAGCAGCCAATTCAGCCTCCACCAAGGACACCAGGCTGCTTCATTTAGTTTAAGTCTCACTGAGATGGTTTAAAACACTCCCTGGGAAGAGATATTCAAGCAAAGCAAACTGCAGCCTTGCAAGCTGCAGCTCTGGTACCTGACAGTCCCTGTCTACAGCGTCACAGCACACTGGAGCCCTCCCCTGACTGTGGCCATGGATGCAATGACTAGAAGCAGAACTCTCTCGCTGGGGAAATCACATACGTGCCGAAGTTATACAAGAGCCACGCCTGGACCAGCGGACAGCATCACGGCTGGTACAGATCACTTAGCCCAGGGTGATTTGGCCAAGCTCGGATTATTTATGGTTCCTAAAACTCCCGTGACACCCCAGCATATTCTAAGACCACATAACAAAAAATAATGGGATTAAAAATCTGTATTTCATCGCAAGACCTCCATGGCAGATTAGTAATGCTGTGATTGGCTTTGAGGAAACCAAGAGCAAGGAGAGCTAACTGTGAACACTCTTCCAAGAAACCCAATGTAGAGAATGCACTGAGTCATGTGTTTCAGCCAGGCTGTGCAGTCATATTCTGGAGCTCTGTCACCATTTCTAATCCGAAAGCACTGGCTAAAATTCAACCTAAATAATTCCAGCGCCATTTCTTCACCTGGAAGTCTCAGCTAAGTCTTCATTTCCCAGAGCCTCTAATGGTTTCTGACATCCTGAGGCGAAATGCAAGAACACAGCCAGGTGTGTGGTTTGTTTTTAAGCCCTCTTAAACCAATAAAAAAAATGATTATTTTTTAAGGATAGCTACACTTCTTTTAGAGAAAGGCTGCTTCTAAAGCACCAAGACGTAAGTGTTTCTTCAGGACTTCCTAGAGCTGTGAAATGTCACTGTGAAACTGAGCTTTCAAATAAGCATAAGAAGGGAAGAGGTGCCAGAGGGCCATGGAAAACAGCCACCTGGCAAGATAACGGAGCCCCCATGTCCTGCCTCCCCCCATGCAAAGCTTCTAGATCTAGCTTTCTCATCCTTCCTAGAAAATGCACTGTTGTTCAATTTGTGAATTAGGATAAATTTCTTACCTACCTCAAGGGAGGGTGAAATTCCCAGTCTGGATGGAAGCTTCCGCCAGACCCTCTGAGCTTGTCAATTGCCCCAGTTCACTTTTCCCCTGGCTCTGGCTTCTAAGAATGCAAGCAGGACTGCAGGCAGCCAAAGCATCTTTTTCTGGAAACCCTTCTCCAAATCTGGACCCTTCCTGACGCCAGCAGCAGCAGGCTCAAGCCAGGGCTGCTCTGCATTCGCTCACGGAAAGAACACTGCTGGATCGAGCCCCTCTTGGGATCCACCAGGCAGGGGAAAAAGTGTGACTTCTTCCCTCCCTTCGGATCCGATCGCCTTCCCGAGAACCCCCAGTTTCG